>NC_053027.1:61347832-61647832 GCF_003073215.2 Triticum urartu
TAAGCTAATGGAATGGGTCATGTCAATCAGATCATTCAACTAATGATGTGACCTCGTTAATCAAATAACAACTCTTTGTCTATGGTTAGGAAACATAACCATCTTTGATTAACGAGCTAGTCAAGTAGAGGCATACTAGTGACACTCTGTTTGTTTATGTATTCACACATGTATTATGTTTTCGGTTAATACAATTCTAGCATGAATAATAAACATTTATCATGAAATAAGGAAATAAATAATAACTTTATTATTGCCTCTAGGGCATATTTCCTTCAGTCTCCCACTTGCACTAGAGTCAATAATCTAGTTCACATCGCTATGTGATTAACACCAATAGTTCACATCTTTATGTGATTGGTTCACATCTCTATGTGACTAACACCCAAAGGGTTTACTAGATTCAATAATCTAGTTCACATCGCTATGTGATTAACACCCAAAGAGTGATCATGTTTTGCTTGTGAGAGAAATTTAGTCAACGGGCCTGCCAAATTCAGATCCGTATCTATTTTGCAAAATTCTATGTCTACAATGCTCTGCACGGAGCTACTCTAGCTAATTGCTCCCACTTTCAATATGTATCTAGATCGAGACTTAGAGTCATCCAGATCAGTGTGAAAACTTGCATCGACGTAACTTTTTACGACGAACCTTTTTGTCACGTCCATAATCGAGAAACATATCCTTATTTCACTAAGGATAATTCTGACCGCTGTCCAGTGATCTACTCCTAGATCACTATTGTACTCCCTTGCCAAAACTAGTGTAGGGTATACAATAGGTATGGTACACAGCGTGGCATACTTTATAGAACCTATGGCCAAGGCATAGGGAATGACTTTCATTCTCATTCTATTTTCTGCCGTGGTCGGGCTTTGAGTCTTACTCAACTTCACACCTTGTAACACAGGCAAGAATTCTTTCTTTAACCGTTCTATTTTGAACTACTTCAAAATATTGTCAAGGTATGTACTCATTGAAAAAACTTATCAAGCGTCTTGATCTATCTCTATAGATCTTGATGCTCAATATGTAAGCAGCTTCACCGAAGTCTTTCTTTGAAAAACTCCTTTCAAACACTCCTTTTATGCTTTATAGAATAATTCTACATTATTTCTGATCAACAATATGTCATTCACATATACTTATCAGAAATGCTGTAGTGCTCCCACTCACTTTCTCGTAAATACAGGCTTCTCCGCAAGTCTGTATAAAACTATATGCTTTGATCAACTCATCAAAGCGTATATTCCAACTCCGAGATGCTTGCACCAGTCCACAGATGGATCGCTGGAGTTTGCACATTTTTTAGCACCTTTCGGATTGACAAAACCTTCTGGTTGCATCATATACAACTCTTCTTTAATAAATCCATTAAGGAATGCAGTTTTGTTTATCCATTTGCCAGATTTCATAAAATGCGGCAATTACTAACATGATTCGGACAGACTTAAGCATCGCTACGGGTGAGAAGGTCTCATCGTAGTCAATCCCTTGAACTTGCCGAAAACCTTTTGCGACAAGTCGAGCTTTGTAGACAGTAACACTACTATCAGCGTCCGTCTTCCTCTTGAAGATCCATTTATTTTCTATGGTTTTCCGATCATCGGGCAAATCCATCAAAGTCCATACTTTGTTCTCATACATGGATCATATCTCAGATTTCATGGCCTCAAACCATTTTGCGGAATCTGGGCTCATCATCGCTTCCTCATAGTTCGCAAGTTCGTGATGGTCTAGTAACATGACTTCCAGAACAGGATTACCATACCACTCTGGTGCGGATCTCACTCTGGTTTACCTACGAGATTCAGTAGTAACTTGATCTGAAGTTTCATGATCATCATCATTAGCTTCCTCACTAGTTGGTGTAGGTGTCACAGAAACCGGTTTCTGTGATGTACTAATTTCCAATAAGGGAGAAGGTACAATTACCTTATCAAGTTCTACTTTCCTCCCACTCACTTCTTTCGAGAGAAACTCCTTCTCCATAAAGTTTCCGAATTTAGCAACAAAAGTCTTGCCTTCGGATCTGTGATAGAAGGTGTATCCAATAGTTTCCTTTGGATATCCTATGAAGATTTACTTCTCCGATTTGAGTTTGAGCTTATCAGGATGAAACTTTTTCATATAAGCATCGCAACCCCAAACTTTAAGAAACGGCAACCTTGGTTTCTTGCCAAACCATAGTTCATACGGTGTCGTCTCAACAGATTTAGATGGTGCCCTTTTAACGTGAATGCAGCTGTCTCTAATGCATATCCCCAAAATGATAGTGGTAGATCGGTAAGAGGCATATTAGATCGCACCATATCTAATAAAGTACGGTTATGACGTTCGGACATACCATTACATTGTGGTGTTCCAGGTGGCGTGAGTAGTGAAACTATTTCACATTGTTTTTAACTGAAGGCCAAACTCGTAACTCAAATACTCTTCTCTACGATCAGATCGTAGAAACTTTATTTTCTTGTTACGATGATTTTTCACTTCACTCTGAAATTCTTTGAACTTTTCAAATGTTTCAGACTTATGTATCATCAAGTAGATATACTCATATCTGCTCAAATCATCTGTGAAGATCAGAAAATAATGATACTTGTCGCGAGCCTCAATATTCATCGGACCACATACATCAGTATGTATGATTTCCAACAAATTTGTTGCTCGCTCCATTGTTCCGAAGAACGGAGTCTTAGTCATCTTGCCCATGTGGCATGGTTCGCAAGCATCAACTGATTCATAATCAAGTGATTCCAAAATCCCATCAGCATGGAGTTTCTTCATGCGCTTTACACCAATATGGCGTAAACGGCAGTGCTACAAATAAGTTGCACTATCATTATTAACTTTGCATCTTTTGGTTTCAATATTATGATTATGTGTATCACTACGATCGAGATCCAGCGAACTATTTTCATTGGGTGTGTAACCATATAAGGTTTTATTCATGTAAACAGAACAACAATTTATTCTCTTACTTAAATGAATAACCGTATTACAATAAACATGATCAAATCATATTCATGCTTAACGCAAACACCAAATAACACTTATTCAGGTTCAACACTAATCCCAAAAGTATAGGGAGTGTGCGATGATGATCATATCAATCTTGGAACCACTTCCAACACACATCGTCACTTCACCCTTAACTAGTCTCTGTTTATTCTGCAACTCCCGTTTCGAGTTACTAATCTTAGCAACTGAACTAGTATCAAATACTGAGGGGTTGCTATAAACACTAGTAAAGTACACATCAATAACATGTATATCAAATATACTTATGTTCACTTTGCCATCCTTCTTATCTGCTAATCACTTGGGGTAGTTCCGCTTCCAGTGACCAGTCCCTTTGCAGTAGAAACACTTAGTCTCAGGCTTTAGGACCAGACTTGGGCTTCTTCACTTGAGCAGCAACTTGCTTGCTGTTCTTCTTGAAGTTCCCCTTCTTCCCTCTGCCCTTTTCTTGAAACTAGTGGTCTTGTCTACCATCAACACTTGATGTTTTTCTCGATTTCTACCTTCATCAATTTCTGCATTACGAAGAGCTTGGGAATCGTTTCCGTCATCCCTTGCATATCATAGTTCATCACGAAGTTCTACTAACTTGGTGATGGTGACTAGAGAATTCTGTCAATCACTATCTTATCTGGAAGATTAACTCCCACTTGATTCAAGCGATTGTATTACTCAGACAATCTGAGCATATGCTCACTAGTTGAGTGATTCTCCTCCATCTTTTAGCTATAGAACTTGTTGGAGACTTCATATCTCCCAACTCGGGTATTTGCTTGAAATATTAACTTCAACTCCTAGAACATCCCATATGCTCCATGACGTTCAAAACGTCTTTGAAGTCCCGATCTAAGCCATTAAGCATGGTGCACTAAACTATCAAGTAGTCATCATATTGAGCTAGCCAAACGTTCATAACGTCTGCATCTGCTCCTGCAATAGGTCCGTCACCTAACGGTGCATCAAGGACACAATTCTTCTGTGCAGCAATGAGGATAAACCTCAGATCACGGATCCAATCCGCATCATTGCTACTAACATCTTTCAACACAATTTTCTCTAGGAACATATCAAAATGAACACAGGGAAGCAACAACGCGAGCTATTGATCTACAACATAATTTGCAAAATACTACCAGGACTAAGTTCATGATAAATTTAAGTTCAATTAATCATATTACTTAAGAACTCCCACTTAGATAGACATCCCTCTAATCCTCTAAGTGATTACGTGATCCAAATCAACTAAACCATGTCCGATCATCACGTGAGATGGAGTAGTTTCATTGGTGAACATCATTATGTTGATCATATCTACTATATGATTCACGCTCGACCTTTCGGTCTCCGTGTTCCGAGGCCATATCTGTATATGCTTGGCTCGTCAAGTATAACCTGAGTATTCCGCGTGTGCAACTGTTTTGCACCCGTTGTATTTGAACGTAGAGCCTATCACACCCGATCATCACGTGGTGTCTCAGCACGAAGAACTTTCGCAACGGTGCATACTCAGGGAGAACACTTCTTGATAATTTAGTGAGAGATCATCTTATAATGCTACCGTCAATCAAAGCAAGATAAGATGCATAAAAGATAAACATCACATGCAATCAATATAAGTGATATGATATGGCCATCATCATCTTGTGCCTGTGATCTCCATCTCCGAAGCACCGTCATGATCACCATCGTCACCGGCGCGACACCTTGATCTCCATCGTAGCATCGTTGCCGTCTTGCCAATCGTATGCTTCCACGACTATCACTACCGCTTAGTAATAAAGTAAAGCATTACATCGCGATTGCATTGCATACAATAAAGCGACAACCATATGGCTCCTGCCAGTTGCCGATAACTCGGTTACAAAACATGATCATCTCATACAATAAAATTCAGCATCATGTCTTGACCATATCACATCACAACATGCCCTGCAAAAACAAGTTAGACGTCCTCTACTTTGTTGTTGCAAGTTTTACGTGGCTGCTACGGGCTTAAGCAAGAACTAATCTTACCTACGCATCAAAACCACAACGATAGTTTGTCAATTTGGCTCCGTTTTAACCTTCGCAAGGACCGGGCGTAGCCACACTTGGTTCAACTAAAGTTGGAGAAACTGTCACCCACAAGCCACCTCTGTGCAAAGCACGTCGGGAGAACCGGTCTTGCGTAAGCGTACGCGTAATGTCGGTTCGGGTCGTCTCGTCCAACAATACCGCCGAACCAAAGTATGACATGCTGGTAGGCAGTATGACTTATATCGCCCATAACTCACTTGTGTTCTACTCATGCATATAACATCAAACCATAAAACCTAGGCTCTGATACCACTGTTGGGGAACGCAGTAATTTCAAAAAATTTCCTACGCACACGCAAGATCATGGTGATGCATAACAACAAGAGGGGAGAGTATGATCTACGTACCCACGCAGACCGACTGCGGAAGCGTTGACACAACGTAGAGGAAGTAGTTGTACGTCTTCCCGATCCGACCGATCCAAGCACCGTTACTCCGGCACCTCCGAGTTCTTAGCACACGTACAACTCGATGACGCTCCCCGGGCTCCGATCCAGCAAAGCTTCGGGGATGAGTTCCGTCAGCACGACGGCGTGGTGACGATGATGATGTTCTACCGACGTAGGGCTTCGCCTAAGCACTACAACGATATGACTGAGGTGGAATATGGTGGAGGGGAGCACCGCACACGGCTAAGGAACGATCACGAAGATCAACTTGTGTGTCTATGGGGTGCCTCCTGCCCCCGTGAGTGGAGGAGGGGAGGGCCGGCCCTCTCTATGGCACGCCCTAGGGGAGTCCTACTCCCACCGGGAGTAGGATTCCCCCTTTCCTAGTCCAACTAGGAGTCCTTCCATGTATTAGGAGTAGGAGTCAAGGCAAGGGAAAAGAGGAGAGAAGGAAGGAGGGGGCGCAGCCCTTCCCCCTAGTCCAATTCGGACTAGGCCTTGGGGGGGGGGGCGCCCAACCTCTCCTATCTCTTTCCCCTAAAGCCCAATAAGGCCCATATACTCCCCGGCGAATTCCCATAACTCTCCGGTACTCCGAAAAATACTCAGATCACTCGAAACCTTTCCGATGTCCGAATATAGTCGTCCAATATATCGATTTTTACGTCTCGACCATTTCGAGACTCCTCGTCATGTCCCAGATCTCATCTGGGACTCCGAACTCCTTCGGTACATCAAAACTCATAAACTCATAATATAACTGTCATTGAAACCTTAAGCGTGCGGACCCTACGGTTCGAGAACAATGTAGACATGACCGAGACACGTCTCCGGTCAATAACCAATAGCGGGACCTGGATGCCCATATTGGCTCCTACATATTCTACGAAGATCTTTATCGGTCAGACCGCATAACAACATATGTTGTTCCCTTTGTCATCGGTATGTTACTTGCCCGAGATTCGATCGTCGGTATCCAATACCTAGTTCAATCTCGTTACCAGCAAGTCTCTTTACTCATTCCGTAATACATCATCTCGCAACTAACTCATTAGTTGCAATGCTTGCAAGGCTTATGTGATGTGCATTACTGAGAGGGCCCAGAGATACCTCTCCGACAATCGGAGTGACAAATCCTAATCTCGAAATACGCCAACCCAACATCTACCTTTGGAGACACCTGTAATGATCCTTTATAATCACCCAGTTACGTTGTGACGTTTGGTAGCACCCAAAGTGTTCCTCCGGCAAACGGGAGTTGCATAATCTCATAGTCATAGGAACATGTATAAGTCATGAAGAAAGCAATAGCAACATACTAAACGATCGGGTGCTAAGCTAATGGAATGGGTCATGTCAATCAGATCATTCAACTAATGATGTGACCTCGTTAATCAAATAACAACTCTTTGTCTATGGTTAGGAAACATAACCATCTTTGATTAACGAGCTAGTCAAGTAGAGGCATACTAGTGACACTCTGTTTGTTTATGTATTCACACATGTATTATGTTTCCGGTTAATACAATTCTAGCATGAATAATAAACATTTATCATGAAATAAGGAAATAAATAATAACTTTATTATTGCCTCTAGGGCATATTTCCTTCAGCGCTGAGGTGGGGTAATAAAATGATTCGGATAAAGGCTTGGCCGTGGTGCGATGTCACACTACAGAATACGTCAGCGGATTAGATTTGTGTAAATATTATTCTCTCTATGGCAATATGTGGAAACTTATTTTGCAGAGCCGGACACTATCTTTGTGTTCAAAATCTTCTATGAAGTACTTGGAGGAGGAACCCGCCTTGCAATGCCGAAGACAAACTGCGCGCTGGACTCGTCGTCATTGAAGCCTGGTTCAGGGGCTACTGAGGGAGTCCTGGATTAGGGGGTGTCCGGATGGCCGGACTATACCTTCAGCCGGACTCCTGGACTATGAAGATATAAGATTGAAGACTCCGTCCTGTGTCCGGAAGGGACTTTCCTTGGCGTGGAAGGCAAGCTTGGCGATACGGATATGCAGATCTCCTACCATTGTAACCGACTTTGTGTAACCCTAACCCTCTCCGGTGTCTATATAAACCGGAGGGTTTTAGTCCGTAGGACAACATAGACAACAACAATCATACCATAGGCTAGCTTCTAGGGTTTAGCCTCTCCGATCTCGTGGTAGATCTACTCTTATACTACCCATATCATCAATATTAATCAAGTAGGACGTAGGGTTTTACCTCCATCCGACCTAGACGCACAGTTCGGGACCCCCTACCCGAGATCCGCTGGTTTTGACACCGACAGTCTCCAACAACATTGCAGAGTACGAAGGCCTCATAGCCGTCCTGAAGGCTGCGGCGGCACTGGGGTGAAGCGTCTCACCATCAGGGGTGACTCGCAACTCCTCGTCAACTTCTCCAACAAGGTATACGAGCCGAAGGACGAACACATGGAGGCATACCTCGTGGAAGTATGCAAGATGGAGAAGCAGTTCCTGGGCCTGGAGTTGCAGCACGTGCCCCGTGGAACCAACAAGGAAGCCGACGACATTTCCAGAAGGGCATCCAAGCGACAGCCCCAAGAGCCTGGCGTCTTCGAGGAGCGGCTCTTCAAGCCATCGGCGACACCACCGCTTTCAAGGACAACGCAGCCTCGGGAGGAGCTCCCGCAGCCACCTGCCGTGGGAGCCCCAGCCTGTGGCCCGACTTCGGGAGCACGTCTACTCTTGGCGCTCAAGCCCCAGGAGAGATGCTGGACCAAGGAATTCAAGGAATACGTGACACAAGGGACGCTGTCAGAGCAGGAGGAAGACGCGGAGCATGTGGCCCGGCAAGCCACGGCATACTGCATCCTGGACGGTGAGTTATATAGGAAGTGGCCTAATGACGTTTCATTGCGTTGCATCTCCAGGGAACAGGGGAAAGAGCTGCTAGCTGATATACGCGGCGGTGACTGCGGGCACCACTCGTCGTCACGAACCCTCGTCGGCAAGGCATTTCACAGCGGATTCTACTGGCCTACGACACTCAACGACGCAGCTGAGCTGGTGAGATCCTGCGAGGCCTGCCAATTCCACGCCAAGCAAATCCATCAGCCATCTCAGGGCCTCCAGACCATTCCACTCTTGTGGCCGTTCGTAGTCTGGGGACTGGGCATCCTGGGCCCGTTCCCTTGAGCGCCTGGGGGCTACCGATACCTCTACGTTGCCATCGACAAGTTCACCAAGTGGGCGGAGATGGAAGCCGTCCGCACCACCCCAGCTGGCTCTGCGGTCAAGTTCATCAAGGGCCTCGTGAGCCATTTTGGGGTCCCCAACTGCATCATCACCGATAATGGCTTGCAGTTCACAAGTAATCTCTTCAAAACGTACTACACTAACCTTGGAGCACAGATTTGCTACGCTTCAGTGGCGCACCCCCGGAGCAATGGCCAAGCTGAACGCGCCAACGCAGAGGTCCTGAGAGGCCTGAAGACCAGGACCTTCAAGAAGAAGCTCGAAGCCTGGGGCAGGGGCTGGCACGACGAGCTGTAGTTCGTGCTGTGGTCCATCCGCACCACCTCCACCAAGCCCACGGGCGAGACCCCGTTCTTCCTCGTCTACGGAGCAGAAGCGGTCCTCCCTCATGAGGTCAAGCATCACTCCGCACGGGTCCTGGCGTTTGATGAGATGTAGCAGGACGCCACGCGGGGGATGGACCTCGTGCTAGGGGAGGAACGCCGCCACGAAGCTGCACTACGGGCGGCAAGATACCAGCAGGCACTGCGGCGGTACCACTGTCACAACGTCTGCTCCAGGACGCTCGAGGTGGGTGACCTCGTCTTGAGGCGGGTGCTCTCCAGGGAAGGGCTGCATAAGCTCTCACCCATGTGGGAGGGTCTGTTCAAGGTCGTCCATGTCTCCAGGCCTGGTGCCGCGCGCCTGGAGACACGGGACGGGGTACCCATCCAGAACGCCTGGAACATCCAGCACCTCCGGAAGTTCTACCCTTAAAGAAAGGCCCAATGCCTGTGAAGAAGGCCCGGTGCCTGTGAAGATCTCTGCTCGTGACACTCTCACGTAATAATGAGTGGGGCTGTACACGGCCCGGAGTCTCAGGAGTGCCGCCCTCGGGCCTCTGGGGCTCCCTCCCATGTCCTAGTGGCAGCACTTAGTTCCGCACTGGTGAGAAGACATGAAGACTAGACTAGGTGTCTGACGCGGCTTTTCATTTGCTTTCCGTACTTGGCTCGCCTCTTTTAATTGAAATTTGCTTCTAGTGTTCTTCACTGATTTAGTTCCGTCGCCTTCTGCCTCTATTTTCGTCTTCAGTTTAGCCTGTACTCTCTCTTGCATTCCTCGCGAGGGGGCTAGACGGGTGTCCTCGTGAGCGTTTTTCCTTTTTCTGCTTTTCGCGAGGCACCCTCGTTCAAGCCCACAAGTTGGCGCACCTCTCCTAATACGTGTCCCTCGGGTACCGCAATACGAAGCGCTGGGTCAAGGCCAGCGGTGCCCGTGACCAAGGCTCGGGTGAATGATATGCCTCTTAACGATTTTTTTGCAGTCCCTAAGCACCTACCAGGCCAAGGAGGCCTCGACAGGAACCAGGAAGCAAGCGCCTTGTGAAGAGGAGACTACTCCGAGCAAGTCAAGCTAAGTTATCTCTACATAAAACGACGATGTTGCGACACAGCACAGAAACGATAAACATAGCATAGTACTTGAGAAATCACAGTTTGTTGCATGCCCCTCGTGGGCCCATACTGGCTTCTTTCTTAATACAAGAAGGAAAGGAAGAATGAAATAAAAGTGGCGCGTGCCCCTACAGCGGTCCGCAAGGGCGGGCTCTTGGCGCTGTCCTGAGCTCAGCCAGACCCCTCCTCGCACTTCACGGAGGTGCGACGACGAGACGACCCACTGCCGCCTTCGAAGTGGGCACGACGGCTGGTCGTAACCACCGCTGCTGGAGCTGTCGTTGGAGGAAGAGCCGCCGTAGCTGGACGAGACGTGGTCGGCCCCAAGGGCGGGTTCACCCTCATCCTCATCACGACCATTGCCAAGGCCGAGCACCTCCTCGCCGCCGTTGACGTCGGGGAAGCACCCAGCGCGGCGACCATCTTCCCCAAACACCCTCACGTAGAGGGTCGCGTCACAGTCATACTTGAAATGGAGGGTGCACCGCCTGCCCAGGCCGCGCACGTGGGCAAACGTTTGCCAGCCGTGGGCCAGGGCTATGTTGCCCGTGACGGAGACCTCAACCGCGACCCAGGAAGCCCTGCTGCAGCAGCCGTCCGCCTGTAGCCAGAGCCCGCCTGGACCTAAGGCCGGCAACTCATCGGCTAAGAAGTGTGGGAGCTGAAGCCAGTTGCCGGCCGGGTTCTCCAACCAGACGACGAACCCCGGCAGCACCTCTGTCGAGTGGAAGCGTGACCGGGGAGGCCGTGCGACCACGTCATGTCTCCCTTCATCAACAGGGCTGCCACGACTGGAGCGACCCCTGCCACGCGAAGCGGCACCGCCGCGGCTGCAGGGGCCGCGGCGGGGGTCGCGGTGTGCTTCTGAGGACGGCCGCGTCCACGCTTGGGCACCGGAGAGCCAGGCCCCTCGCGAGGGGCCTTCCCCTTCTCCGCGGCGAAGAACCTCTTCGACGACACCATTGGTGTCGCTACTGGCGATGGAGCAAGGGGGAGAAGCGAGCGGAATGGGAAGAGATGGGCGACGGGGGCTCTGCCCCCCTCCCCATTTATAGCAGAAGAAGGCCAACCAGTGCCCCCCACGATCACAGGTAATGATGGTTCTTTCCTTGGATGCAGCAGGGACTCGTCAAGTCGGGCAGTTGCCGAGGCAACATGGGGAAGCGGAGATGCCCACGTCCAAACAACCGCTACGCGTTGACCAAGGCCGCATGCTATTGGGGCCCGTGGCGCTCCGCACTTGCCCCTTGGCTTCGCCTCGAAGCCAAGCCCGAGTGCGCCTTGGGCCCAGGGGCTACTGTCGGTGTTCTGGGAACGGGGGTTGCCAGACTTGCCTGCCTGCGTCCCACGGCGTGGCTCTGCATGCGGGCCCATACGACCCATCTTCACCAACAGACATTCAAGACCCTCGCGAGGGGCCAAGCCTCGCGAGGCGGATGACACAAGGCCTCCTCGGGAGCTGCCTCACTAGGCTGGCTCGCGAGGGGCGAAGAGATCAAGGCAAGGCAAACCTCGCGAGGTTCCGATGACGTGAGCCATGACGATTGAGACCAGGCGTGCGCCAGCGCGCACAGTGTCCTTGTTTCCTCTTTGGTGTTAAGGAGGCAAGCGCAGGCGAAGAGTACCAAGGTGTCAAGCAAAGGTTTCCATATCGGTGCAACGAGACCAAGACCAGGAGGACGGCAAGACGGAGGTCACCATGGAGTCCAAGGCGGCGTCACCACCAGAGCTTTTGGCAGGCGAAGATTGCTTTTGTCAGGATAACTTGTACTAGCCGTCCCCTTTCTAATTGGCCGTTGTTGGCTCCCTTCTTGCTCAATATTTGGGGAGAGGACCAGGGCCTCTATAAATAGGATTAGCCACCACAGTAAGGGGGGGGGGACAAGGAGAGCCTCAGCCATCTCATCTTGGACTAGATCCAACCCATCCTCACACCCACCAAGCACAAGAACACCTCGCCTCAGTAGGCTATTCTTCCCCTTGTACTGTTCATCCTCAGCCCGAGAGGCAATCCACCACACCACACTGGAGTAGGGTATTACACCACAACGATGGCCCGAACCAGTATAAATCTTGTGTCCCTTGTGTCACGAGTTCGTCGAGATTGCCCTTGAGATCGTGGCGAGGTTGAAGGCGTGAGTAGGTAGGGGGGAATCTTCGTGCGCACCCCAGTGTTCGAACCTTAAGGGTTTTGCCAGAACCAGAGTTCCGACAAAGAACTCTGTCAATGACACTATCATCAGGAAGATTAACTCCCAGTTGAGTCAAGTGGTTGTGGTACCCAGACATTCTGAGTATATGTTCACTGACAGAACTATTCTCCTCCATCTTGCAGCTATAGAACTTAATGGAGACTTCATATCTCTCAATCCGGGCATTTGCTTGAAATATTAACTTCAACTCCTCGAACATCTCATATGCTCCATGACGTTCAAAACGTCGTTGAATTACCGATTCTAAGCCGTAAAGCATGGCACACTGAACTATCGAGTAGTCATCAGCTTTGCTCTGCCAGACGTTCATAACATCTGGAGTTGCTCCTGCAGCGGGCTTTGCACCTAGCGGTGCTTGCATGACGTAATTCTTCTAGGCAGCAATGAGGATAATCCTCAAGTTACAGACCCGGTCCGTGTAGTTGCTACAATCATCTTTCAACTTAGCTTTCTCTAGGAACACATTAAAATTCAAAGGAATAGTAGCACGGGCCATTTATCTACAACAACATAGACATGCAAAATACTATCAGGTACTAAGTTCATGATAAATTAAAGTTCAATTAATCATATTACTTAAGAACTCCCACTTAGATAGACATCCCTCTAGTCATCTAAATGATCACGTGATCCATATCAACTAAACCATGTCTGATCATTACGTGAGATGGAGAAGTTTTCAATGGTCAACATCACTATGTTGATCATATCTACTATATGATTCACGTTCGACCTTTCGGTCTCAGTGTTCTGAGGCCATATCTGCATATGCTAGGCTCGTCAAGTTTAACCTGAGTATTCTGCTTGTGCAAAACTGGCTTGCACCTGTTGTATGTGAACGTAGAGCTTATCACACCCGATCATCACGTGCTGTCTCGGCACGATGAACTATAGCAACGGTGCATACTCAGAGAGAACACTTGTACCTTGAAATTTAGTGAGAGATCATCTTATAATGCTACCGCCATACTAAGCAAAATAAGATGCATAAAAGATAAACATCACATGCAATCAAAATAAGTGATATGATATGGCCATCATCATCTTGTGCCTTTGATCTCCATCTCCAAAGCACCGTCATGATCACCATCGTCACCGGCTTGACACCTTGATCTCCATCCTAGCATCGTTGTCGTCTCGCCAACTATTGCTTCTACGACTATCGCTACCGCTTAGTGATAAAGTAAAGCAATTACATGGCGATTGCATTTCATACAATAAAGCGACAACCATATGGCTTCTGCCAGTTCCTGATAACTGTTACAAAACATGATCATCTCATACAACAATTTATATATGATCAGACCATATCACATCACAGCAAGCCCTGCATAAACAAGTTAGACGTCCTCTACTTTCTTGTTGCTAGTTTTACGTGGCTGCTACGGGCTTCTAGCAAGAACCGTTCTTACCTACGCATCAAAACCACAACGATTTTTCATCAAGTGTGTTGTTTTAACCTTCAACAAGGACCGGGCGTAGTCAAACTCAATTCAACTAAAGTTGGAGAAACAGACACCCACTAGCCACCTGTGTGCGAAGCACGTCGGTAGAACCAGTCTCATGAACGCGGTCATGTAATGTCGGTCTGGGCAGCTTCATCCAACAATACCGCCGAATCAAAGTAAGACATGCTGGTAAGCAGTATGACTATTAGCGCCCACCACTCATTGTGTTCTACTCGTGCATATAACATCTACGCATAGACCTGGCTCGGATGCCACTATTGGGGAACGCAGTATTTCAAAAAATTTACCTACGGTCATGCAAGATCTATCTAGGAGATGCATAGCAACAAGAGGGGAGAGTGTGTCTACGTACCCTCGTAGACCAAAAGCGGAAGTGTTTAGTAACGCGGTTGATGTAGTCGAACGTCTTCGCGATTCAACCGATCCAAGTACCGAACGTACGGCACCTCCGCGATCAACACACGTTCAGCTCGGTGACGTCCCTCGTACTCTTGATCCAGCTAAGGCCGAGGGAGAGTTCCATCAGCACGACAGCGTGGCGATGGTGATGATGAAGTTACCGGTGGAGGGCTTCGCCTAAGCACTATGACGATATGACCGAGGATTGTAACTATGGAGGGGGGCACCACATACAGCTAAAAGATCAAATTGTGTGTCTATGGGGTGCCCCTGGCCACGTATATAAAGGAGGGGAGGGAAGAGGTGGCCGACCCAAGGGGGCGCCCCAGGTGTGGGGCATCCTACTAGGACTCCCTAGTCGAAGTAGGATTCCCCTCCTCTTTCCTATTCCTTGTAGGAGAAGGAGGGAAGGAGAAGGAGGGGAGAAGGAAAGGGGGTGCCCCCCAACCCTAGTCCAATTCAGTTTGGGCTGGCGGGGCGCGCGCCACTCCTTGGCCGGCCTCCTCTCTTCCACCACTAGGCCCATGAGGCCCCATAACTTCCCGGTGGGGGTTTCGGCAACCCCCGGTAATCCGAAACTCATCCAAAATGACCCGAACCATTCCGGTGTCCGAATGTAACCTTCCAATATATGAATCTTTATGTCTCGACCATTTCGACACTCCTCGTTATGTCCGTGATCTCATCCGGGACTCCGAACAACCTTCGGTCATCAAATCACATATCTCATAAAACAAATCGTCATCGAACGTTAAGCGTGCAGACCCTACGGGTTCTAGAACTATGTAGACATGACCGAGACATATCTCCGGTTAATAACCAATAGCGGAACCTGGATGCTCATATTGGTTCCTACATATTCTATGAAGATCTTCATCGGTCA
This sequence comes from Triticum urartu, assembly GCF_003073215.2. Taxonomy (NCBI): domain Eukaryota; kingdom Viridiplantae; phylum Streptophyta; class Magnoliopsida; order Poales; family Poaceae; genus Triticum; species Triticum urartu. The sequence continues at coordinate 61,362,955 of NC_053027.1, forward strand.
AACTGCATAACAACATACGTTGTTCCCTTTGTCATCAGTATGTTACTTGCCCGATATTCGATCATCGGTATCAACATACCTAGTTCAATCTCATCACCGACAAGTCTCTTTACTCGTTCTGTAATGCATCATCCCGTGACTAACTCATTAGTCACATTGCTTGCAAGGCTCATAGTGATGTGCATTACCGAGAGGGCCTAGAGATACCTCTCCGATACACGGAGTGACAAATCCTAATCTCGATCTATGCCAACTCAACAAACACCATCAGAGACACTTGTAGAGCATCTTTATAATCACCTAGTTACGGTGTGAAATTTGATAGCACACAAGGTGTTCCTCCAGTATTCGAGAGTTGCATAATCTCATAGTCTAAGGAACATGTATAAGTCATGAAGAAAGCAATAGCAGAAAAACTAAACGAGCATTATGCTAAGCTAATGGATGGGTCTTGTCCATCACATCATTCTCTAATGATGTGATCCCGTTCATCAAATGACAACACATGTCTATGGCTAGGAAACTTAACCATCTTTGATTATCGAGCTAGTCAAGTAGAGGAATACTAGGGACACTCGGTTTGTCTATGTATTCACACATGTACTAAGTTTCTGGTTAATACAATTATAGCATGAATAATAAACATTCATCATGATATAAGGAAATATAAATAACAACTTATTATTGCCTCTAGGGCATATTTCCTTCAGGGTGTCCATATTTGTAATGCACCGACACATCCGTCTCCTCGAACCCATCATATTCCTTGAGGAGAACATCATAACCTAGGAAGATCTAAGGGACGTCCCCCATTATGTGTCTCTAGTCATAAACACGAGAACTAGACCATGAATTCATACTTTAAGATTCCACATAACCTCACTTCCCTTGCAAGAGTCCAAGCAAAGTTCATGGTATTCACAAAGGAGGTTTTGTTGAAGAGTTTCATGGTGACAACTATCTGTGAGTAAGGTATGCCTTATGGCCAAACTCAAACCATATCACTGGCCCGAGTGTGTATGACCGATGTCTACTACATAACTTATTCTTGTAGACCCGTGTTGGGCCTCCAAGCGCAGAGATTTGTAGGATGGTAGCAATTTTTCCTCAAGTGGATGACCTAAGGTTTATCAATCCGTGGGAGGCATAGGATGAAGATGGTCTCTCTCAAACAACACTGCAATCAAATACAAGAAATCTCTTGTGTCCCAACACATCCAATACAATGGAAGATTGTATAGGTGCACTAGTTAGGCGAAGAGATGGTGATACAAGTGTAGTGTGGATAGTAGATATAGGTTTTGTAATATGAAAATAAAAAATAGCAAGGTAGCAAGTGATAAAACAGAGCACAAACGGTATTACAATGCTTAGAAACAAGGCCTAGTGTTCATACTTTCACTAGTGCAATCTCTCAATAGTGCTAACATAATTGAATCATATAACAATCCCTCAAAGTGTGACAAAGAATCACCCCAAAGTTCTTATCTAGCGGAGAACATAAGATGAAATTGCTGTAGGGTACGAAACCAACTCAAAGTTATCTTTTTCGATCAATTTATTGAGCCATCCCTATAAGTGTCACAAATAGCCCTAGAGTTTGTACTAAAATAACACCATATGATACGCATAAACCAACTCTAATGTCACCTAGATACTCCAATGTCACCACAAGTATCCTTGAGTTGATTATTCAATATGCATCAAACAACTTCAGATTCATAATATTCAATCCAACACAAAGAACTTCAAAGAGTGCCCCAAGGTTTATACCGGAGAAAGGAGGATGAAAATGTGTATCAACCCTTATGCATAGATTACTGAAAGCACAAGTGTCGGTGTCAAAACCGGCTGATCTCGGGTAGGGGGTCCTGAACTGTGCGTCTGAGGATCGAAGGTAACAGGAGACAAGGGAGACACGATGTTTACCCAGGTTCGGGCCCTCTTAATGGAGGTAAAACCCTACGTCCTGCTTGATTGTATTTGATGAGTGTTGGGGTTATAAGAGTTGATCTACCCCGGGATCGTAATGGCTAAACCCTAGATGTCTAGCCTGTATGAATTCTGATAGCCTCTATGGACTAAACCCTCCGGCTTATATAGACACCGGAGGGGCCTAGAGTTGTACAGGGTCGGTTTACAAAGGAAAATACACATCCGGACATTAAGCTTGCCATCTACGCATAAGAGAGTCCTACCCAGACACGGGGGAAGGTCTTCTACCTTGTATCTTCATGACCCATCAGTCCGGCCCATATCCCATAGCCCGGACACCCGAGGACCCCTAATCCAGGACTCCCTCATTAGCCCCTGAACTAGTCTTCAATGACGTTGTGTTCGGCTCGCAGATTGTCCTCGGCATTGCAAGGCGGGTTCCTTCTCCGCGTACAAAGCAGTCTTCTGAGCAAGAGAACTGTATCTAGCTCTGTATAATAGTTACAACCCTCAACCACATGGGTACAATACTTAATAAGGCATATCTATTGACAGCTTTTTCGGTGAAATGTCACGTTTGGCCTTTTTATTATTTTGAACCGTTTTTTGGCCTCCTGCTTTGTGTTTCGAGGCGCAGCCTCAATTGACACGTCTTGTCAAAGCAGAGATCATGTCCCCTTATTGCGGGATTTTCATCAATACGGGTTTGGGTAACCCAACCGTGCCATTTGCACGTCCCCTTGGGAACAGGAGAGTTTTAAGGCTAGTGGGGGCGTTCGATATTCACTGCCTATATAAGTGGATAAAGACCCATGTTTTTACCCCACGCCTTCTTCCTTCCTCAGCCTTGCCGTCCTCAAGCTCTAGCGCCCAAGCTTCAATCTTTCCCACCGCCCAACCTTTCCAGCTATGGTCGGATCCGGCTCGCAGGGCAAGTGGGTGACCTCCTCCGTCACGGAGAGGAACGTCAAGGAACTCCGAGAAGCGGGGTACCTGGCCATGATTATCGCACACTGGCTCCCTGCCAAAAAATAGATCATCCCTACTCCGGAGCTTGGTGATAGAGTGGTGTTTATCCCCCACTTCCTCCGCGGACTAGGGTTTCCTCTCCACCCTTTCGCCCATGGCCTCATGTTCTATTACGAGCTAGATTTCCACGATCTAGCCCCAAATTCCTTCCTCCACATTTCGGCATTCATCATCGTGTGCGAGGCGCTCCTCCGCACCCCCACTTCTGCTTATGGCTTAAGGTCTTCAACGTGAAGCCGAAAGTGGTCGACGGGCAACATGCGGACTGCGGCGGCGCCATGGTGAGCAAGCTCCCCAACGTCACCTGGCCCAAAGGGGCCTTCGTGGAGACCGTGAAGGGATGGCAACAGGAGTGGTTCTACATCACCGAACCTCGCGGCGCCACATGGGTAGCCACTCTTGAGTTTAAATTCGGACCCCCAATGCGGCTCATGTCGTGGATTAACAAGGGCCTGGATTGGGCGTCGTCTGATGAGGTGATGATGCTGCCAAAGCGCCTAAAAATATGATGGAGAAGAACACTGATACGTCCATTTTGCATCATGCTTTTATATCGATATTTATCGCATTATGGACTGTTATTTCACTTTATGCCACAATACTTATGGCTATTCTCTCTTATTTTACAAGGTTTACATAAGGAGGGAGAATGCCGGCAGCTGGAATTCTAGGCTGGAAAAGGAGCAAATATTAGAGACCTATTATGCGCAACTCCAAAAGTCCTGAAACTCCACGGAACATCTTAAAACAAATAAAGAAAAATCCTCGCCAAAGATGAAGGCCAGGGGGCCCACACCCTGCTCACGAGGGTGGGGGGGCACGCCCCCTACCGCGTGGGCCCCCTGGTGGCTCTCAGACGTCCATCTTCTCATATATGAAGTCTTTCGATGAGAAAAAAAGAAGAAGGAACTTTTCGGGATGAGACTCTGCCGCCACGAGGCGGAACCTTGGCGAATCCAATATAGAGCTCCGACAGAGCTGTTCTGCCGGGGATACTTCCCTCCGGGAGGGGGAAATCATCACCATCGTCATCACCAACGCTCTTCTCATCGGGAGAGGGCAATCTCCATCAACATCTTCACCAGCACCATCTCATCTCCAAACCCTAGTTCATCTCTTGTATCCAATTCTTGTCTCAAAGTCCGGGATTGGTGCTAGTAGGTTGCTAGTAGTGTTGATTACTCCTTGTAGTTGATGCTAGTTGGTTTATTTGGTGGAAGATCATATGTTCAGATCCTATATGCATATTATTACCCCTCTGATTATGAACATGAATATGCTTTGTCAGTAATTACATTTGTTCCTGAGGACAAGGGAGAAGTCTTGCTATTAGTAGTCATGTGAATTTGGTATTCGTTTGATATTTTGATAAGATGTATGTTGTCTAGCCTCTAGTGGTGTTATGTGAACGTCGACTACATAACACTTCACCATTATTTGGGCCTAGAGGAGGGCATTGGGAAGTAATAAGTAGATGATGGGTTGCTAGAGTGACAGAAGCTTAAACCCTAGTTTGTGCGTTGCTTCGTAAGGGGCTGATTTGGATCCACATGTTTCATGCTATGGTTAGGTTTACCTTAATACTTTTGTTGTAGTTGCGGATGCTTGCAATAGTGGTTAATCATAAGTGGGATGCTTGTTCAAGTAAGAACAGCACCCAAGCACCGGTCCACCCACATATCAAATCATCAAAGTATCAAACGCGAATCATATGAACGTGATGAAAAGTAGCTTGACGATATTCCCATGTGTCCTCGGGAGCGCTTTTCCTATTATAAGAGTTTGTTCCGGCTTGTCCTTTGCTACAAAAGGATTGGGCCACCTTGATGCACTTTATTTACTTTTGTTACTTGTTGCTCGTTACAATCTATCTTATCACAAAACTATCTATTACCACTTATTTCAGTACCTGCAGAGAATACCTTGCTGAAAACCGCTTATCATTTCCTTCTGCTCCTCGGTGGGTTCGACACTCTTACTTATCGAAAGGACTATGATAGATCCCCATATACTTATGGGTCATCGAGACTCTTTTCTGGCGCCGTTGCCGGGGAGTGTAGCGCCTTTGGTAGGTGGAATTTTGTAAGGAAAAATTTATATAGTGTGCTGAAATTTACTGTCACTTGTTACTATGGAAAGTAATTCTCTGAGGGGCTTGTTCGGGGTATCTTCACCCCGTCCAGTAGAGCAAAGAGTTGCTCCTCAACCTACTGAACCTATTGAAAATGAAACTCCTTTTGAATTTCCTTCGGGTATGATGGAAAAACTACAAGCTAACCCTTTTACAGGAGATGGAACAAAGCATCCCGATGAGCACTTAATATATGTGGATGAAGTTTGTGGATTATTTAAGCTTGCAGGTATACCCGATGATGTTGCTAAGAAGAAGGTCTTCCCTTTATCTTTGAAGGGAGACACATTGATATGGTATAGGCTATGTGATGACATGAGATTCTGGGACTATAAAAGATTGAAGCTGAATTTCATCGAAAGTATTACCCTATGCATCTTGTTCATCATGATCGCAATTATATATATAATTTCTGGCCTCGCGAAGGAGAAAGCATCGCTCAAGCTTGGGGGAGGCTTAAATCAATGTTATATTCATGCCCCAATCACGAGCTCTCAAGAGAAATGATTATTCAAAATTTATATGCTCGGCTTTCTGATAACAATCGCACCATGCTCGATACTTCTTATGCTGGCTCTTTTATGATGAAGACTACTGAATTCAGATGGAATTTATTGGATAGAATTAAACGCAACTCTGAAGATTGGGACCTCGATGAAGGTAAGGAGTCAGGTATAACACCTAAGTTTGATTGTGTTAAATCTTTTATGGATACCGATATTTTCCGTAAGTTTAGCACTAAATATGGACTTGACTCTGAGATAGTAGCTTCTTTCTGTGAATCTTTTGCTACTTATGTTGATCTCCCTAAGGAGAAGTGGTTTAAATATCATCCTCCAATAGAAGTAAAAGTAGCTGCACCTATTAAAGTTGAAGAAAAGACTGTCACTTATAATGATCCTATTGTTCCTACTTCTTATATTGAGAAACCACCTTTCCCTGTTAGAATAAAGGATCATGCTAAAGCTTCAACTGTTGTTCGTAAAAGCAATATTAGAACTTATACACCTCCTGAGCAAGTTAAAGTAGAACCTAATATTTCTATTGTTAAAGATCTCTTGTCTGATAATATTGATGGGCATGTTATTTAGTTCAAAGGAGAAACTGCTAGAATTGCTAAACCTTGTGATAAAGATAAACATAGACCTGTGGTAGGCGTGCCTGTTATTTCTGTTAAAATAGGAGATCATTGTTATCATGGCTTATGTGATATGGGTGCTAGTGCTAGTGTAATACCTATTGACTTATACGAAGAAATTAAGAATGAAATTGCACCTGCTGAGTTAGAAGATATTGATGTCACAATTAAACTTGCCAATAGAGATACTATTTCACCAATTGGAATTGTTAGAGATGTTGAAGTCTTGTGTGGGAAAACTAAATATCCTGCTGATTTTCTTGTTCTTGGTTCCCCACAAGATAGCTTTTGTCCCATTATATTTGGTAGACCCTTCTTAAATACTGTCAATGCTACCATAGATTGCATAAAGAATGTTGTTACTATTGGCTTGGATGATATGGTTCATGAGTTTAATTTCTCTAAATTTAGTAAACAACATCGTGAGGAAGAATTACCTAGTAAGGATGAAATTATTGGTCTTGCTTCTATTGCCGTACCTCCTAGTGACCCTTTAGAACACTATTTGCTAGACCATGAAAATGATATGTTCATGAGTGAAAGAAGGGAAATATATGAAGTATTCTTTAAACAGGAACCTATTTTGCAACATAATTTGCCTGTTGAAATTTTAGGGGATCCTCCTCCACCCAAGGGTGATCCCGTGTTTGAGCTTAAACCTTTGCCTGATAATCTTAAATATGCTTATCTTGATGAAAAGAAGATATATCCTGTTATTATTAGTGCTAACCTTTCAGAGCATGAAGAAGAAAGATTATTGAAAACTCTGAAGAAGCATCGTGCTGCTATTGGATATACTCTTGATGATCTTAAGGGCATTAGTCCCACTCTATGTCAACATAAAATAAATTTGGAAGCAGATGCCAAACCAGTTCGTGATCCTCAACGACATCTGAATCCTAAAATGAAAGAAGTGGTAAGAAAAGAAATACTAAAGCTTCTGGAGGCAGGTATAATCTATCCCGTTGCTGATAGTAAGTGGGTAAGTCCTGTCCATTGTGTCCCTAAGAAGGGAGGTATTACTGTTGTTCCTAATGATAAAGATGAATTGATTTCACGAAGAATTATCACAGGTTATAGGATGGTAATTGATTTCCACAAATTAAATAAAGCTACTAAGAAAGATCATTACCCCTTACCTTTTATTTATCAAATGCTAGAAAGATTATGCAAACATACACACTATTGCTTTCTAGATGGTTATTCTGGCTTCTCTCAAATACCTGTGTCGGCTAGAGATCAATCAAAGACTACTTTTACATGCCCTTTTGGTACTTTTGCTTATAGACGTATGCCTTTTGGTTTATGTAATGCACCTGCTACCTTTCAAAGATGCATGATGGCTATATTCTCTGACTTTTGTGAAAAGATTTGTGAGGTTTTCGTGGACGACTTTTCCGTCTATGGTTCCTCTTTTGATGATTTCTTGAGCAATCTTGATCGAGTTTTGCAGAGTGTGAAGAAACTAATCTTGTCTTGAATTGGGAAAAGTGCCACTTTATGGTTAATGAAGGTATTGTCTTGGGGCATAAAGTTTCTGAAAGAGGTATTGAAGTTGATAAAGCCAAGGTTGATGCTATTGAAAAGATGCCATGTCCCAAGGACATCAAAGGTATAAGAAGTTTCCTTGGTCACGCCGGATTTTACAGGAGGTTCATTAAGGACTTCTCAAAAAATTTCTCGGCCTCTGACTAATTTATTGCAAAAAGATATACCATTTGTCTTTGATGATGATTGTGTAGAAGCATTTGAAATACTTAAGAAAGCATTAGTCACTGCACCTGTTGTTCAGCCACCTGATTGGAACCTACCCTTTGAAATTATGTGTGATGCTAGTGATTATGCTGTAGGTGCTGTTCTAGGGCAAAGAGTTGATAAGAAATTAAATGTTATTCATTATGCTAGTAAGACTCTAGACAATGCTCAAAGAAATTATGCTACTACTGAAAAAGAGCTTTTAGCAGTTGTATTTGCTTGTGATAAGTTCAGATCTTATATTGTTGATTCTAAAGTAACTATTCAAACTGATCATGCTGCTATTAAATACCTTATGGAAAAGAAAGATGATAAACCTAGACTTATTAGATGGGTTCTCTTGCTACAAGAATTTGATTTGCATATTGTTGATAGAAAGGGAGCTGAGAACCCCGTTGCAGACAACTTGTCTAGGTTAGAAAATATTCTTGATGACCCACTACCTATTAATGATAGCTTTCCTGATGAACAATTAAATGTTATAAGTACTTCTCGTAGTACTCCATGGTATGCTGATTATGCTAATTATATTGTTGCTAAGTTTATACCACCTAGCTTCACATACCAACAAAAGAAAAAGTTCTTCTATGATTTGAGACATTACTTTTGGGATGACCCACATCTTTATAAAGAAGGAGTAGATGGTGTGATTAGATGTTGTGTACCTGAGCATGAACAGGAACAGATCCTACGCAAGTGTCATTCCGAGTCTTATGGAGGACACCACGCTGGAGATAGAACTGCACATAAGGTATTGCAATCTGGTTTTTATTGGCCTACTCTCTTCAAGGATGCCCGTAAGTTTGTCTTGTCTTGTGATGAATGTCAAAGAATTGGTAATATTAGTAGACGTCAAGAAATGCCTATGAATTATTCTCTTGTTATTGAACCGTTTGATGTTTGGGGCTTTGATTATATGGGACCTTTTCCTGCCTCTAATGGATACACACATATTTTAGTTGCTGTTGATTACGTTACTAAGTGGGTAGAAGCTATTCCAACTAGTAGTGCTGATCATAACACTTCTATTAAAATGCTTAAGGAAGTTATTTTCCCGAGGTTTGGAGTCCCTAGATATTTAATGACTGATGGTGGTTCACACTTTATTCATGGTGCTTTCCGTAAAATGCTTGCTAAATATGATGTTAATCATAGAATTGCATCTCCTTATCACCCACAGTCTAGTGGTCAAGTAGAGTTGAGTAATAGAGAGATCAAATTAATTTTGCAAAAGACTGTTAATAGGTCTAGAAAGAATTGGTCCAAAAAAATTGATGATGCATTGTGGGCTTATAGAACTGCATATAAAAATCCTATGGGTATGTCTCCGTATAAAATGGTCTATGGAAAAGCATGTCACTTACCTCTCGAACTAGAACATAAGGCATATTGGGCTATTAAAGAGCTTAATTATGATTTTAAACTTGCCGGTGAGAAGAGGTTATTTGATATTAGCTCACTTGATGAATGGAGAACCCAAGCTTATGAAAATGCCAAGTTGTTTAAAGAAAAAGTTAAAAGATGGCATGACAAAAGGATACAAAAGCGTGAGTTTAATGTAGGTGATTATGTATTGCTATACAACTCTCGTTTAAGATTTTTTGCAGGAAAACTTATCTCTAAATGGGAAGGCCCCTATGTTATCGAAGAGGTCTATCGTTCCGGTGCCATAAAGATCAACAACTTCGAGGGCACAAATCCGAAAGTGGTAAACGGTCAAAGAATCAAACATTATATCTCAGGTAATCCCATAAATGTTGAAACCAATATTATCGAAACTGTAACCCCGGAGGAATACATAAGAGACACTTTCCGGAACGTTTCAGACTCCGAAAAGGAATAGGTATGTGGTACGGTAAGTAAACCGACTCCAAAACAATTTTTAAGGCAATATTTCTCCGTTTGGGAATATTTAGAAAAATAGAAAAATAAGTAGCAGTCCGGGACGGACACGAGGGCCCCACGAGGGTGGTGGGCGCGCCCTACCCCCCTGGGCGCGCCCCCTACCTCGTGAGCACCTCGTGTGCCTTCCGGACTCCGTTTTCTTGCACGATACGTATTTTGGTCGGTAAAAATTCATTATATAACCTCCCGAAGGTTTTGACTCCCGTATCACGCAAATCCCCTCTGTTTTTTTTTCGAGCTGTTGCTGCTGCAGATTAGAGCAAGATGTCTTCTCAAGAGTCAATCGGGGAGAGCCGGGTATCTAATCCGGCACCGGAACCAAGGGCAAACAGCGACGCTGACCACTTTGGGCCAGCAACGGAGGAAGAGATGGAGGCTGACTTGATGAGAGTAGATGCCATGGAGGATGAAGAAGTCACCTCTCGCCTCCAAGCTGGGTTCACGATGGGGGAACTACAAAACTCAGCTATTCCAAATTCGGTTATCCCTTCTAATGTTAGATTTCATTCTTATGAAAATATGAAGAGGAGTGTCACTTGTTCTTCCGCAGCTATGCAACACCCGTGGGTGCAGGGAGCTTTAGCTGTCACAGGAAAGCTTCGTAAGGAAATAATGGACCTCAAACATCAAGTCAATAAGCTTGAGGTGGAGAACCGCATCCTGAGGGGAATCATCGCCAAGAATATTACACCGACAACAAAGAAGGAGATATAATCACATGGGTATGGGCACTCCCCTTGGCAACTGCCAAGCTTGGGGGAGGTGCCCCGGTATCGTATCACCATCACAACTACTATCTTTATCGTTTTTCTTAGTTTGATCCTATTAGTAGTATCTTGATCTAGTAGAATAAAGTTTATGGCATGATCTAGTTTTGAGTTTTCTTTGTGATCTTTCTTTGTAATCGAGTCCGTGAGCTATATATAATAAAGGTTAGTGTTAAGTCAAGGGCTTGATTATTTTACCATGATCTTGGGTGAATAAAAGAAAAGAGAGAAAGAATAAAAAGAAACAAAGAGTTCATATTGATCTTATTGAGAGTAATGACTTCACATAGAAAGAGTATGATGATTAAAAGTTGTTGGGAGTTGGCAGACATAGCTTTGGTGATTGTTGCAATTAATAGGAAGTAATAAGGAAAGAGAGGTTTTCACATATAGATATATTATCATTGACATCTTTTATGATTGGGAGCACTCATTAAAATATGACATGCTAAAGAGTTGATGTTGGACAAGGAAGACAACGTAATGAGTTATGCCTGTCTTATATCTGAGATAAAGTATGCTGTCATGGATCCTCTTACTTGTTGAGCTTGCCTTTCCCCCTCATGCTAGCCAAATTCTTAGCACTAAGTAGAAATACTACTTGTGCTTCCAAAATCCTAAACCAATTTGCCATGAGAGTCCACCATATCTACCCATGGATTGAGTAAGATCCTTCAAGTAAATTGTCATTGGTGCAAAGAAATAAAAATTGCTCTAAACATGTATGATTAATTGGTGTGGGAGAAATAAGATTTATACGATCTTGTGATGTGGAAGTAATAAAAGCGACAGAATGCATAATAAAGGTTCATATCACAAGGGGCAATATAAAGTGACGTTCTTTCGCATTGAGATTTTATGCATCCAACCATAAAAGCGCATGGCAACCTCTGCTTCCCTCTGCGAAGGGCCTATCCTTTATTATTATCTTCTACCTTATGCAAGAGTCATGGTGATCTTCACCTTTTCTTTTTCATTTTATCCTTTGGCAAGCTCAACATGTTGGAAAGAACATGATATATATATATATCTAATTGGATGTAGGGGAGCATGAACCATTATTGTTGACATTACCCTTGAGGTAAAAGGTTGTGGGGCAAAACTATAAGCCCCTATCTTTCTCTGTGTCCGATTAAAACTCCGTAACTACAAGTATTGCGTGAGTGTTAGCAATTATGGAGGACTAAATGATAGTTGAGTATGTGGACTTGCTTTTTAGCTCTGACATAGACTCTTTCCGATGTTATGATAAATTTCAATTACTTCAATGACTGAGATTATAGTTTGTCGGAGCCTAATAAGGTTTATGATTTATACTTTTGCATTGTGAATAGATCATCACTTGAACATAAGTAATCATATGACAAAATCTATATATGTTGCTGTTATGAGAATAACCATGATGCCTTCATGTCCGTATTTTATTTTTATCGACGCCTCTACCTCTAAACATGAGGACATATTTATTGTTATCGGCTTTTCACTTGAGGACAAGCGAGGTCTAAGCTTGGGGGAGTTGATACGTCCATTTTGCATCATGCTTTTATATCGATATTTATCGCATTATGGACTGTTATTTCACTTTATGTCACAATACTTATGGCTATTCTCTCTTATTTTACAAGGTTTACATAAGGAGGGAGAATGCCGGCAGCTGGAATTCTGGGCTGGAAAAGGAGCAAATATTAGAGACCTATTCTGCGCAACTCCAAAAGTCCTGAAACTCCACGGAACATCTTAAAACAAATAAAGAAAAATCCTCGCCAAAGATGGAGGCCAGGGGGCCCACACCCTGCTTACGAGGGTGGGGGGCACGCCCCCTACCTCATGGGCCCCCTGGTGGCTCTCCGACGTCCATCTTCTCATATATGAAGTCTTTCGATGAGAAAAAAAATAAGGAACTTTTCGGGATGAGACTCCGCCGCCACGAGGCGGAACCTTGGTGGATCCAATCTAGAGCTCCAGCAGAGCTGTTCTACCAGGGATACTTCCCTCCGGGAGGTGGAAATCATCACCATCGTCATCACCAACGCTCTTCTCATCGGGAGAGGGCAATCTCCATCAACATCTTCACCAGCACCATCTCATCTCCAAACCCTAGTTTATCTCTTGTATCCAATTCTTGTCTCAAAGTCCGGGATTGGTGCTAGTAGGTTGCTAGTAGTGTTGATTACTCCTTGTAGTTGATGCTAGTTGGTTTATTTGGTGGAAGATCATATGTTCAGATCCTATATGCATATTATTACCCCTCTGATTATGAACATGAATATGCTTTCTGAGTAATTACGTTTGTTCCTGAGGACAAGGGAGAAGTCTTGCTATTAGTAGTCATGTGAATTTGGTATTCGTTTGATATTTTGATAAGATGTATGTTGTCTAGCCTCTAGTGGTGTTATGTGAACGTCGACTACATAACACTTCACCATTATTTGGGCCTAGAGGAAGGCATTGGGAAGTAATAAGTAGATGATGGGTTGCTAGAGTGACAGAAGCTTAAACCCAAGTTTATGCGTTGCTTCGTAAGGGGCTGATTTGGATCCACATGTTTCATGCTATGGTTAGGTTTACCTTAATACTTTTGTTGTAGTTGCGGATGCTTGCAATAGAGGTTAATCATAAGTGGGATGCTTGTTCAAGTAAGAACATCACCCAAGCACCGGTCCACCCACATATCAAATTATCAAAGTATCAAACGCGAATCATATGAACATGATGAAAAGTAGCTTGACGATATTCCCATGTGTCCTCGGGAGCGCTTTTCCTATTATAAGAGTTTGTTCCAGCTTGTCTTGTGCTACAAAAGGATTGGGCCACCTTGCTGCACTTTATTTACTTTTGTTACTTGTTGCTCGTTACAATCTATCTTATCACAAAACTATCTGTTACCACTTATTTCACTACTTGCAGAGAATACCTTGCTGAAAACCGTTTATCATTTCCTTCTGCTCCTCGTCGGGTTCGACACTCTTACTTATCGAAAGGACTACGATAGATCCCCTATACTTGTGGGTCATCAAACACCAGTTTCGCTGATGTGATTCAGGTGATGCTTTTTTGCTGGATTCTCCCCTGCCAGCGCCGACCTCTTCACATGTGGGAGTTCAATCCAGATGGTCCGTGGACCCGGCAGCGATTCTTTGGCACGACACACGAAGAGATCTGGAAGCTACTTTTCAAGGCCCAGAAGTCGTGGCCGGAGACGACCGAAGACATTGGCCTCAACTGCGCTCATCCGGCCACACCAGTAAGTTTTCTAATTTCCGAACATAACTTCAGTTTCTTAAATCAAAGGGTATGTCGAGCCTTCCATCCTTCCATTAGGGCTGGAAAAGAAGGCTGAGCGGATCTACTGTCCAGCTCCACTACCTGAAGACCCAGCCATTCCTCTGTTAACGAGGATGCTGGTCCCGACGCGGTACCAGGCACTGGAGAAGAAGGCCAAGAAGAAGGGCAAGGACGCCAAAAGTGGCCTTCGCCGAAAAGGTACTTTGGACGCTGCGTCCGGAGATATTGAAGCTCCCTCCTCCCACGAGGGAGATGAAGACGAAGAGGAGGAGGAGGAGAGCAATTCTCCCCTTAAGGCGGGGAGAAGAAAAGGGCGGCCTCCGTGGACCTAGAGGCGGAGGCATCCAAGAAGGGGAAGACTTCCCTTTCGGACGACTCAGACTCGTATGCCGAAGCCGTCCCCGCGTGGCGCCCCAGGTCGAAACCCCTGGCCGCATCGTAAGTGTACAAGGATACTATATATATCTGGTTTGTATGATTGCAGTTTTAACTCATTTAAACTGCATGCTGCAGTCCGGCCCGCGATCTCCCCCAACTATCATCGTCTTCTAGGAACTCGCTGGGGTCGGAGATGGTGGAGAGCGAGATGCCTCTGCGAGCCTCCCCGCCAACTGCCACGGACAACACTGAAGTGTTGTCCCGAAGAGCCTCTCCGGGCCATGGAGAGGTGCGGGAGGCCGCCCAGACGGCGCTAGAGGGTAACACCTCGGCTACCTAGAACATGGGGGAACCGACCCCCATGGAGACTGGTAACGGGGGCCATGACCAATCCGGCCCTGATACATCTCCAACGTATCTATAATTTTTTATTGTTCCATGCTATTATATTATCTGTTTTGGATGTTTAATGGGCTTTAATATGCTCTTTTATATTATTTTTGGGACTAACCTATTAACCGGAGGCCCAGTGCCAGTTTTTGTTTTTTTTGTGCCTATTTCAGTGTTTCATGGAAAAAGAATATCAAACGGAATCCAAACGGAATGAAACCTTCGCGAGGATCTTTCTTGGAACAAATGCAATTCAGGAGACTTGGAGTGGAAGTCATAGACGCAACGAGGTGTCCACGAGGTAGGAGGGCGTGCCCAGGGGGGTAGGCGCGCCCCCACCCTCATGGGCCCCTCGTAGCTCCACCGACGTACTTCTTTCGCCTATATATACTCTTATACCCTAAAAACATCCAGGGGAGCCACGAAACCATTTTTCCACCGCCGCAACCTTCTGTACCCGTGAGATCCCATCTGGGGGCCTTTTTCGGCGACCTACCGGAGGGGGATTCGATCACGGAGGGCTTCTACATCAACACCATAGCCTCTCCGATGATTTGTGAGTAGTTTACCACAGACCTTCGGGTCCATAGTTATTAGCTAGATGGCTTCTTCTCTCTCTTTGGTTCTCAATACGAAGTTCTCCTCGATGTTCTTGGAGATCTATTCGATGTAATATTCTTTTGCGGTGTGTTTGCCGAGATCCGATGAATTGTGGATTTATGATCAAGTTTATCTATGACAATATTTGGTTCTTCTCTGAATTCTTATATCCATGATTTGATATCTTTGCAAGTCTCTTCGAATTATCGGTTTAGTTTGGCCTACTAGATTGATATTTCTTGCAATGGGAGAAGTGCTTAGCTTTGGGTTCAATCTTGCGGTGTCCTTCTGCTACCTCTTGAGCACTGCGTTGGTTTTCCCTTGAAGAGAAAAGGGTGATGCAGCAAAGTAGCATAAGTACTTCCCTCAGTTTTTGAGAACCAAGGTATCAATCCAGTAGGAGATCACGCTCAAGTCCCACACACCTACACAAAAAATAAGAACCTCGCAACCAACGTGACAAAGGGGTTGCCAAGCCCTTCGCGGTCACTTACGAGAGTGAGATCTGATAGATATGATAAGATAATATTTTTGCTATTTTTATGATAACGAGAAATAAAGATGCAAAGTAAAATAAAAGACAAAGGAAATAACTAAGTGTTGGAAGATAGACCCGGGGGCCATAGGTTCCACTAGTGGCTTCTCTCAAGAGCATAAGTATTACGGTGGGTAAACGAATTACTGTCGAGCAATTGATAGAATTGAGCATAGTTATGAGAATATCTAGGTATGATCATGTATATAGGCATCATGTCCGAGACAAGTAGACCGAAACGATTCTGCATCTACTACTATTACTCCACACATCAACCGCTATCTAGCATGCATTGTATTAAGTTCATAAGAACAGAGTAATGCTTTAAGGAAGATGACATGATGTAGAGGGATAAACTCATGCAATATGATATAAACCCCATCTTTTTATCCTTGATGGCAACAATATAATACGTGTCGGTTCCCTTTCTGCCTCGTGCCTTCCTCCGTTGTTTCTTGAAGCCCACTCCAAGTCTCCTGGACCATGTTTGTTAAGAAAATCACGTTCCCGAAGGTTTCATTCTGTTTGGACTCCATTTGATATTCCTTTTCTTTGAAACCCTAAAATAGGCAAAAAAATAGCAATTTGGGCTGGGCCTCCGATTAGTAGGTTAGTCCCAAAAATGATATAAAAGTGTAAAATAAAGCCCATTAACATCCAAAATAGATAATATAATAGCATGAAGCAATCAAAAATTATAGATACATTGGAGACGTATCAAGCATCTCCAAGCTTAATTCCTGCTCGTCCTCGAGTAGGTAAATGATAAAAGAAGAATTTTTGATGTGGAGTGCTTTCTAACATATTTCTCAATGTATTTTTTTTATTGTGGCATGAATGTTCAGATCCAAAAGATTCAAGATAAAAGTTTAATATTGACACAGAAATAATAATACTTCAAGCATACTAACTAAGCAATTATGTCTTCTCAAAATAACATGGCCAAAGAAAGTTATCCCTACAAAATCATATAGTCCGGCTATGCTCTATCTTCACCACACAAAATATTTAAATCATGCACAACCCCGATGACAAGCCAAGCAATTGTTTCATACTTTTGATGTTCTCAAACTTTTTCAATCTTCACGCAATATATGAGCGTGAGCCATGGATATAGCACTATGGTGGAATAGAATGGTGGTTGTGGAGAAGACAAAAAGAGAAGATAGTCTCACATCAACTAGGCGTATCAACAGGCTATGGAGATGCCCATCAATAGACATCAATGTGAGTGAGTAGGGATTGCCATGCAACGGATGCACTAGAGCTATAAGTATATGAAAGCTCAACATAAAAAAACTAAGTGGGTGTGCATCCAACTTGCTTGCTCACGAAGACCCAGGGCATTTTGAGGAAGCCCATCATTGGAATACACAAGCCAAGTTCTATAATGAAAAATTCCCACTAGTATATGAAAGTGATATCATAAGAGGCTCTCTATATGAAGAACATGGTGCTACTTTGAAGCACAAGTGTGGAAAAAGGATAGTAGCATTGTCCCTTCTCTCCTTTTCTCTCACATTTTTTTATCTGGGTCCTCTTTCTTTTTTTTTTCTTTTTGGCCTCTTTTCTCTTTTTCTTTTAATTTTTCATCCGGAGTCTCATCCCGACTTGTGGGGGAATCATAGTCTCCATCATCCTTTCCTCACTGGGACAATGCTCTAGTAATGATAATCATCACACTTTATTTACTTACAACTCAAGAATTATAACTCAATACTTAGAACAAAATATGACTCTATGTGAATGCCTCCGGTGTTATATCGGGATGTGCAATGATGCATGAGTGACATGTATGAAGAATTATGAACGGTGGCTTTGCCACGAATACGATGCCAACTACATGATCATGCAAGCAATATGACTATGATGAAGCGTGTCATAATAACGGAACGCTGGAAAGTTGCATGGCAATATATCTCGGAATGGCTATGGAAATGCCATAATAGGTAGGTATGGTGGCTGTTTTGAGGAAGGTATATGGTGGGTTTATGGTACCGGCGAAAGTTGCGCGATACTAGAGAGGCTAGCAATGGTGGAAGGGTGAGTGTGTGTATAATCCATGGACTCAACATTAGTCATAAAGAACTCACATACTTGTTTCAAAGATCTATTAGTTATCGAAACAAAGTATTACACGCATGCTCCTAGGGGGATAGATTGGTAGGAAAAGACCATTGCTCGTCCCCAACCGCCACTCATAAGGAAGACAATGAATAAATAAATCATGCTCCGACTTCATCACATAACAGTTCACCATACGTGCATGCTACGGGAATCACAAACTTCAACACAAGCACTTCTCAAATTCACAACTACTCAACTAGCATGACTCTAATATCACCATCTCCATATCTCAAAACAATTATCAAGTATCAAACTTCTCATAATATTCAATGCACTTCTATGAAAGTTTTTATATTATAGAAAATTTCCATGTTGTTCTAAAGGACTCTCAAAATAATATAAGTGAAGCATGAGAGAACAATAGTTTCTATAAAACAAATCCACCACCGTGCTCTAAAAGATATAAGTGAAGCACTAGAGCAAAAACTATATAGCTCAAAAGATATAAGTGAAGCACATAGAGTATTCTAATAAATTTCAAATCATGTGAGTCTCTCTCAAAAGGTGTGTACAGCAAGTATGATTGCGGTAAACTAAGAAGCAAACACTCAAATCATACAAGACGCTCCAAGCAAAACACATATATGTGATGAATAAAAATATAGCTCCAAGTAAAGTTACCAATAGACGAAGACGAAAGAGGGGATGCCTTCCGGGGCATCCCCAAGCTTAGGCTTTTTGGTGTCCTTGAATTTTATCTTGGGGTGCGATGGATATCCCCAAGCTTAGGCTCTTGCAACTCTTTTTTCCATAATCCATCAAATCTTTACCCAAAACTTGAAAACTTCACAACACAAAACTCAAAATAGAAAATCTCGTGAGCTCCGTTAGCGAAAGAAAACAAAACACCACTTCAAGGTACTGTAATGAACTCATTATTTATTTATATTGGTGTTAAACCTACTGTATTACAACTTCTATATGGTTTATAAACTCTTTTACTAGCCATAGATTCATCAAAATAAGCAAACAACACAAGAAAAACAGAATCTGTCAAAAACAGAACAGTCTATAGTAATCTGTAGCTAACGCAACTTCTAGAACCCCCAAACTTCCAAAATAAATTACTGGACGTGAGGAATTTATATATTAATCATCTTCAAAAATAATTAACTAAATATCACCTTCCAAAAAAAAATTGCAGTGATTCTCGTGAGCGCTAAAGTTTCTGTTTTTTACAGCAAGATCAAAAAGACTTTCCCCAAGTCTTCCCAACGGTTCTACTTGGCTCAAATACTAATTAAACACAAAAACACAACCAAAACAGAGGATAGATAAATTAATTATTACTAAACAGGAGCAAAAATCAAGGAATAAAAATAAAATTGGGTTGCCTCCCAACAAGCGCTATCGTTTAACGCCCCTAGCTAGGCATAAAAGCGAAGATAGATCTAGGTATTGCCATCTTTGGTAGGCAATCCATAAGTGGATCTCATAATAGATTCATATGGCAATTTAATATTCTTTCTAGGAAAGTGTTCCATGCCTTTCTTTAATGGAAATTGGAATCTAATATTCCCTTCCTTCATATCAATAATTGCACCAATCGTTCTAAGGAAAGGTCTACCAAGAATAATAGGACATGAAGGATTGCAATCTATATCAAGAACAATGAAATCTACGGGCACATAGTTCCTATTTGCAACAACAAGAACATCATTAATCCTTCCCATAGGTTTCTTAATAGTGGAATCCGCAAGGTGCAAGTTTAAAGAACAATCATCAAAATCACGGAAACCTAGCAAATCATACAAAGTTTTTGGAATCATGGAAACACTAGCACCCAAATCAAACAAAGCATAGCACTCATGATCTTTAATTTTAATTTTTATTGTAGGTTCCCACTCATCATAAAGTTTTCTAGGGATAGAAACTTCCAACTCAAGTTTTTCTTCATAAGATTGCATCAAAGCATCAACGATATGTTTAGTAAAAGCTTTATTTTGACTACAAGCATGAGGAGAATTTAGCACGGATTGCAACACGGAAATACAATCTATCAAAGAGCAATTATAATAATTAAATTTCTTGAAATCCAAAATAGTGGGTTCATTGCTATTTAAAGTTTTAACCTCTTCAATCCCACTTTTACCAATTTTTGCATCAAGATCTAAAAACTCCGAATTTTTGGAACGCCTTCAAGGTAAAGGTGGCTCATCTTCAGTCCCATCATTATCAAGATTCATATTTCAAAACAAAGACTTAATAGGAGACACATCAATAACTTTTAGATCTTCATCTTTATTTTCATAAAAAATCCGGCTTAGCGGCCATCTTATTAACTAAGGTGGCCTGCTTATCCGAAACTTCAACAATTAATTTTTCGAGATGAGCAATCTGAGATTTCAAACCATAAAATTCTTTAGACATATCATCGAGCTCTTTATTCATATAACCCATAAAGCTTTTTTGTTCCTTAAGCTCGTTCCTAAAGAAATTATTATACTCAAATTGTAAAGCCATAAAACTCCTGATGTTGCTTTCAATCTCTTCTAACCTTTTAAGGTGAAGATCACCAAATCTAGGTAGAGTCATCGTGACAAGCAAGCAATCAAACACACAAGCAAACAAGAAACAAGCAGAAAAAAGGCAAATAGGGAAAGATAAGGGGAACGGAGAGAGAGGGCGAATAAAACGGCAAGGGTGAAGTGGGGGAGAGGAAAACGAGAGGCAAATGGCAAATAATGTAATGCGAGGGATAAGAGTTTGTGATGGGTACTTGGTATGTTTTGAATTGGCAATGGCACCAGAAATGACTCATTGTTGGGAGTCAAATCTTGACTTGACTTGGCACGAATCTCCCCGGCAACGGAGCCAGAAATCCTTCTTGCTACCTCTTGAGCACTGCGTTGGTTTTCCCTTGAAGAAGAAAGGGTGATGCAGCAAAGTAGCGTAAGTATTTCCCTCAGTTTTTGAGAACCAAGGTATCAATCCAGTATGAGATCATCCTCAAGTCCCACGCACCTACACAAACAAATAAGAACCTCGCAACCAACACCATAAAGGGGTTGTCAAGCCCTTCACGGTCACTTACGAGAGTGAGATCTGATAGATATGATAAGATAATATTTTTGGTATTTTTATGATAAAGAGAAATAAAGATGCAAAGTAAAATAAACGGCAAAGGAAATAACTAAGTGTTGGAAGATTAATATGATGGAAGATAGACCCGGGGGCCATAGGTTTCACTAGTGGCTTCTCTGAAGAGCATAAGTATTACGGTGGGTAAACGAATTACTGTCGAGCAATTAATAAAATTGAGCATAGTTATGAGAATATCTAGGTATGAGCATGTATATAGGAATCATGTTGGAGACAAGTAGACCGAAACGATTCTGCATCTACTACTATTACTCCACACATCGACCGCTATCCAGCATGCATCTAGAGTATTAAGTTCATAGGAACAGAGTAATGCTTTAAGGAAGATGACATGATGTAGAGGGATAAACTCATGCAATATGATATAAACCCCATCTTTTTATCCTCGATGGCAACAATACAATACGTGTAGGTTCCCTTTCTATCACTGGGATCGAGCACCGCAAGATTGAACCCAAAGCTAAGCACTTCTCCCATTGCAAGAAAGATCAATCTGGTAGCCCAAACGAAACTGATAATTCGAAGAGACTTGCAAAGATAAACCAATCATACATAAAATAATTCAGAGGAGAATCAAATATTGTTCATAGATAATCTGGATCATAAACCCACAATTCATCGGATCTCGACAAACACACCGCAAAAGAAGATTACATCGAATAGATCTCCAAGAAGATCGAGGAGAACTTTGTATTGAGATCCAAAGAGAGAGAAGAAGCCATCTAGCTAATAACTATGGACCCGTAGGTCTAAAGTAAACTACTCACACATCACCGGAGAGGCCATGGAGTTGATGTAGAGGCCCTCCGTGATCAATGCCCCCTCTGGCGGAGCTCCGGAAAAGGCCCCGAGATGGGATCTCTCGGGTACAGAAGGTTGCGGCGGTGGAATTAGGTTTTCATGGTGCTCCTGGATATTTGGGGGGTACGTGGATATATATAGGAGGAAGAAGTACGTCGGTGGAGCAACGGAGGGCCCACGAGGGTGGAGGGCGTGCCCAGGGGGGTAGGCACGCCCCCCTGCCTCGTGGCTTCCTCCGTTGTTTCTTGACGCCCACTCCAAGTCTCCTGGATCACGTTTGTTGAGAAAATCACGTTCTCGAAGGTTTCATTCCGTTTGGACTCCATTTGATATTCCTTTTCTTCGAAACCCTAAAATAGGCAAAAAAAACAACAATTTGGGCTGGGCCGCCGATTAGTAGGTTAGTCCCAAAAATGATATAAAAGTGTAAAATAAAGCCCATTAACATCCAAAATAGATAATATAATAGCATGGAGCAATCAAAAATTATAGATACATTGGAGACGTATCACCTTTCCCAGTGACAGTAGGGGCAGCAAGGCACACATTGTATTGTTGCCATCGAGGATAAAAAGATAGGGTTTATATCATATTGCTTGAGTTTATCCCTCTACATCATGTCATCTTGCCTAAAGCATTACTCCGTTCTTATGAACTTAATACTCTAGATGCATGCTGGATAGCGGTCGATGTGTGGAGTAATAGTAGTAGATGCAGAATCGTTTCGGTCCTTAACACGGACATGATGCCTATATTTCATAATCATGCCTAGATATTCTCATAACTATGCGCTTTTCTATCAATTGCTCGGCATTAATTTGTTCACCCACCGTAATACTTTCTATCATGAGAGAAGCCACTAGTGAAACCTATGGCCCCCGGGTCTATTTAATATCATATAAGTTTCTGATCTACAATTCTATTTTACTATTTATTTTATTTTGCAATCTTTACTTTTCAATCTATACAACAAAAATACCAAAAATATTTATCTCATTATCTTTATCAGATCTAACTTTTGCAAGTGGCCGTGAAGGGATTGACAACCCCTTTATCGTGTTTGTTGCAAGGTTCTTGATTGTTTGTGCAGGTACTAGGCGACTTGCGTGCAGTCTCCTACTGGATTGATACCTTGGTTCTCAAAAACTGAGGGAAATAATTATGCTACTTTGCTGCATCACCCTTTCCTCTTCAAGGGAAAACCAACGCATGCTCAAGAGGTAGCAAGAAGGATTTTTGGCGCCATTGTCGGGGAGATCTACGCTCAAGTCAAGACATACCAAGTACCCATCACAAACTCTTCTCCCTCGCATTACATTATTTGCCATTTGCCTCTCATTTTCCTCTCCCCCACTTCACCTTTGCCGTTTTATTTGCCCCTTTTCCATTCGCCTCTTTTCGCTCGCTTCTTGTGTGATTGTGTGTTGGATTGATTGTTTGTCACGATGGCTCAAGATAATATTAAATTATTTGACTTTTCAAATACCAACAACAATGATTTTATTAGCACTCCGATTGCTCCTATTACCGACGCTGAATCTTGTGAAATTAATGCTGCTTTGTTGAATCTTGTCATGAACGATCAATTCTCTAGCCTTCCTAGTGAAGATGCCGCTACCCATCTAAACAACTTTTGTTGATTTGTGTGATATGCAAAAGAATAAAGATGTGGATAATGATATTGTTAAATTGAAGCTATTTCCGTTTTCTCTTAGAGATCGTGCTAAAACTAGGTTCTCTTCTTTGCCTAAAAATAGTATTGATTCATGGAATAAGTGCAAATATGGTTTTATCTCTAAGTATTTTCCTCCCTCTAAGATCATCTCTCTTAGAAACGATATTATGAATTTTAAGCAACTTGATCATGAGCATGTTGCACAAGCTTGGGAGAAGATGAAATTAATTATACGTAATTGCCCTACACATGGTTTGAATTTATGGATGATTATACAAAAAAATTATGCCGAATTGAATTTTGCTTCTAGAAATCTTTTAGATTCGGCCGCGGGAGGCACTTTTATGGAAATCACTTTAGGAGAAGCTACTAAACTCCTAGATAATATTATGGTTAATTATTCTCAATGGCATACCGAAAGATCCACTAGTAAAAAGGTTCATGCGATTGAAGAGATTAATGTTTTGAGTGGAAAGATGGATGAACTTATGAAATTGTTTGCTAATAAGAGAGTTTCTTCTGATCCTAATGATATGCCTTTGTCCACTTTGATTGAGAATACTAATGAATCTATGGATGTGAATTTTGTTGGTAGGAACAATTTTGGTAACAACGCTTATAGAGGAAATTTTAATTCTAGGGCGTTCCCTAGTAATTCCTCCCATAATTATGGTAATTCCTACAACAACTCTTATGTAAATTTTAATAAGATGCCCTATGATTTTGAGACTAGTGTTAAAGAATTTATGAATTCGCAAAAGAATTTCAATGCTTTGATTGAAGAAAAATTGCTTAAGATTGATGAGTTGGCTAGGAACGTGGATAGAATTTCTCTTGATGTTGATTCTTTGAAGCTTAGATCTATTCCACCTAAGCATGATATCAATGAGTCTCTCAAGGCCATGAGAATTTCCATTGATGAATGCAAAGAAAGAATCGCTAGGATGCGTGCTAAAAAAGATTGCTTTGTAAAAGCGTGTTCTTCTAGTTTTCATGATAATAATGATGAAGATCTAAAAGTGATTGATGTGTCTCCTATTAAATCTTTGTTTTCAAATATGAATCTTGATAAAGATGGGACTGGAGATGAGTCAACTTTAGTTAAAAGGCGTCCCAATGATTCAGAGTTTTTAGATCTTGATGCTAAAATTAATAAAAGTGGGATTGAAGAGGTCAAACTTTACATAGCAATGAACCCACTATTTTGGATTTCAAGGAATTTAATTATGATAATTGCTCTTTGATAGATTGTATTTCCTTGTTGCAATCCGTGTTAAATTCTCCTCATGCTTATGATCAAAATAAGGCTTTTACTAAACATATCGTTGATGCTTTAATGCAATCTTATGAAGAAAAGCTTGAACTAGAAGTTTCTATCCCTAGAAAACTTTATGATGAGTGGGAACCTACTATTAAAATTAAGATTAAATATTATGAATGCTATGCTTTGTGTGATTTGGGTGCTAGTGTTTCCATGATTCCAAAAACTTTGTGTGATGTGTTAGGTTTCCGTGAATTGGATGATTGTTCTTTAAATTTGCACCTTGCTGATTCCACCATTAAGAAACCTATGGGAAGAATTAATGATGTTATTATTGTTGCAAATAGGAATTATGTGCCCGTAGATTTTATAGTTCTTGATATATATTGCAATCCTACATGTTCTATTATTCTTGGTAGACCTTTCCTTAGAACGATTGGTGCAATTATTGACATGAAAGAATGAAATATTAGATTACAATTTCTGTTAAGGAAAGGCATGGAACACTTTCCTAGAAAGAAAATTAAATTACCTTATGAATCTATTATGAGAGCCACTTATGGATTGCATACCAAAGATGACAATACCTAGATCTATTCTTGCTTTTATGCCTAGCTAGGGGCGTTAAACGATAGCGCTTGTTGGGAGGCAACCCAATTTTATTTTTGTTTGACACTTTTTGTTCCTATTTAGTAATGAATAAATCATCTATCATCTAACCTCTGTTATGATTGTTTTTTATGTTTTAATTAGCGTTTGTGCCAAGTAAAGCCGTTAGGATCTTCTTGGGTGATTGTTGTTTGATCTTGCTGGAAAAAATAGAAAGTATACGCTCACGAGAATAATTTTCATTTTTACCAGAGAGAGATAAAATACCAATTCCAACTACAGTAGATCTATATACAAATTTTATAGGTCGTCCTAATTTTTCAGATTTTTTGGAGTTTCAGAAGTATTCAAAACCTCCAGATTGCTACAGACTGTTCTGTTTTTGACAAATTCTGTTTTTCGTGTGTTGTTTGCTTATTTTGATGAATCTATGGCTAGTATCGGGGGGGGGGGGGGGGGGGGGGTATGAACCATAGAGAAGTTGGAATACAGTAGGTTTAACACCAATATAATTAAAGAATGAGTTCATTACAGTACCTTAAAGTGGTGGTTTGTTTTCTTATTCTAGCGGAGTTCATGAGATTTTCTGTTGAGTTTTTTGTTGTGAAGTTTTCAAGTTTTTGGGTAAAGATTTGATGGATTTTGGAACAAGGAGTGGAAAGATACTAAGCTTGGGGATGCCCAAGCCACCCCAAGGTAAAATTCAAGTACAACCAAAAGCCTAAGCTTGGGGATGCCCCGGAAGGCATCCCCTCTTTCGTCTTCGTCTATCCGTAACTTTACTTGAGGCTATATTTTTATTCACCACATGATATGTGTTTTGCTTGGAGCGTCTTGTACGATTTGAGTCTTTGATTTTTAGTTTACCACAAACATCCTTGCTGTACACACCTTGTGGGAGAGGCACACATGAATCAGAATTTATTAGAATACTCTATGTGCTTCACTTATATCTTTTGAGCTAGATAATTTTGCTCTAGTGCTTCACTTATATCTTTTTAGAGCACGGTGGTGGTTTTATTTTATAGAAATTATTGATCTCTCATGCTTCACTTATATTATTTTGAGAGTCTTTTTAGAACAACATGGTATTTTGCTTTGGTTATGAAATTAGTCCTAATATGATAGGCATCCAAGATGGGTATAATAAAAACTTTCACATAGAGTGCATTGAATACTATGAGAAGTTTGATACTTGATGGTTGTTTTGAGATATGAAGATGGTGATATTAGAGTCATGCTAGTTGAGTATTTGTGAATTTGAGAAATACTTGTGTTGAGGTTTGCAAGTCCCGTAGCATGCACGTATGGTAACCGTTGTGTAACAAATTTGAAGCATGAGGTGTTTCTTTGATTGTCCTCCTTATGAGTGGCGGTCGGTGATGAGTGATGGTATTTTCCTACCAATCTACCCCCTAGGAGCATGCGCGTAGTGCTTGGTTTTGATGACTTGTATATTTTTGTAATAAGTATGTGAGTTCTTTATGACTAATGTTGAGTCCATGGATTATACACACTCTCACCCTTCCATCATTGCTGGCCTCTTCGGTACCGTGCATTGCCCTTTCTCACCTTGAGAGTTGGTGCAAACTTCGCCGGTGCATCCAAATACCGTGATATGGCACGCTCTATCACACATAATCCTCCTTATATCTTCCTCAAAATAGCCACCATACCTATCTATTATGGCATTTCCATAGCCATTCCGAGATATATTGCCATGCAACTTTCCACTGTTCCGTTTATTATGACACGCTTCATCATTGTCATATTGCCTTGCATGATCATGTAGTTGACATTGTATTTGTGGAAAAGCCACCGCTCATAATTTTTTATACATGTCACTCTTGAATCATTGTACATCCCTGTACACCGCCAGAGGCATTCATATAGAGTCATATTTTGTTCTAGTATCGAGTTGTACTTTTTGAGTTGTAAATAAATAGAAGTGTGATGATCATCATTATTAGAGCATTGTCCCGTGTGAGGAAATTAAAAAAAATAAAGGGAAAAAAATAGAAGGCCCAAAAAATGAGAGAAAATGAGAGAAGGGACAATGTTACTATCCTTTTTCCACACTTGTGCTTCAAAGTAGCACCATGATCTTCATGATAGAGAGTCTCTTATTTTGTCACTTTCATATACTAGTGGGAATTGTCATTATAGAACTTGGCTTGTATATTCCAACAATGGGCTTCCTCAAAATGCCCTAGGTCTTCGTGAGCAAGCAAGTTGGATGCACACCCACTTAGTTTCTTTTGTTGAGATTTCATACATTTATAGCTCTAGTGCATCCGTTGCATGGCAATCCCTATTCCTCGCATTGACATCAATTCATGGGTGATAACCCACAAGTATATGGGATCAATTGTAGCTTCTTTCTATAAGTAAGAGTGTCGAACTCAACGAGGAGCTAAAGGTAGAACAAATATTCCCTCAAGTTCTATCAACCACCGATACAACTCTTCGCATGCTTGACGTTCGCTTTACCCAGAACAAGTATGAAACTAGAAGTACTTTGTAGGTGTTGTTGGATAGGTTTGCAAGATAATAAAGATTACATAAATAAAAAGTAGGGGCTGTTTAGGTAAAGGCACAACTAAGTTAGTTTTAGTAAAGAGCTTTTTGTTACGAGAATGTTATTTGTCCCTAGGCAATCGATAACTAGACCGGTAATCATTATTGCAATTTTATATGAGGGAGAGGCATAAGCTAACATACTTTCTCTACTTGGATCATATGAACTTATGATTGGAACTCTAGCAAGCATCTGCAACTACTAAAGATCATTAAGGTAAAACCCAACCATAGCATTAAAGTATCAAGTCCTCTTTATCCCATACGCAAACAACCTACTTACTCGGGTCTGTGCTTCTGTCACTCACGCCACCCACCATAAGCAAATCATGAACATATTGCAAACCCTACAGCGGGAATCCTCACGCTTGCATGACATGGAGAGCACCATAGGACAATACCAATAATAAAACATGTAACTCAAACCAACCACGATCATCAAATAACCCATAGGACAAAACAGATCTACTCAAACATCATAGGATAGCCATACATCATTGGGAAATAATATATAGCGTTGAGCACCATGTTTAAGTAGAGATTAAAATGGGTAAAAGAGAGGTTACACCGCTGCATAGAGGGGGGAAGAGTTGGTGATGATGGTGGTGAAGTTGTTGGTGAAGATTGTGGTGATGATGATGGCCCCCGGTGGCACTCCGGTGCCACCGGAAGAGAAGGGGAGATAGCCCCCCTCCGTCTTATTCTTCCTTGACCTCCTCCCTAGATGGGATAAGGGTTTCCCCTCTGGGAGGGTCGAGAGCCCCTCCGAGATTGGATCTGTCTCTCTGTCTCTCTCTGTTTCTGCGCTCCCTGATTCTGCCCTTTCACCGTTTATTATATTCCCAGAGATTTGTAACTCCGATTGGGCTGAAATTTTAGCACGATCTCTATCCGGATATTAGCTTTCTTGCAGCGAAAGAAGGGAATCAACCACCTTACGTGGTGGCCACGAAGGCCCAGGGCGCGCCTGACCCCCTGGGGCGCGCCCCCTGCCTCGTGGCCCCCTCGGGCATCGTCATGCGTGGATTTTTCTTCCCAAAAATCACATATATTCCAAAAAAATCTCCGTTAGTTTTTATCCCGTTTGGACTCCGTTTGATATGGATTTATTGCAAAACAAAAAAACATGCAACAAACAGGAACTGGCACTGGGCACTGGATCAATATGTTAGTCCCCAAAAATAGTATAAAAAGTTGCCAAAAGTATATGAAAGTTGTAGAATATTGGCATGGAACAATAAAAAATTATAGATACAACGGAGATGTATCAGCATCCCAAGCTTAATTCCTGCTCGTCCTCGAGTAGGTAAATGATAAAAAGATAATTTTTGATGTGGAATGCTACCTAGCATAATCTTGATCATGTAATCTAATCATGGCATGAATATTAAGATACGAGTGATTCAAGGCAATAGTCTATCATTTGACATAAAAACAATAATACTTCAAGCCTACTAATAATGCAATCATGTATTTTCAAAATAACATGGCCAAAGAAAGTTATCCCTACAAAATCATATGGTCTGGCTATGCTCCATCTTCACCACACAAAATATTCAAATCATGCACAACCCCGATGACAAGCCAAGCAATTGTTTCATACTTTTGACGTTCTCAAACCTTTTCAACTTTCATGCAATACATGAGCGTGAGCCATGTACATAGCACTATAGGTGGAATAGAATGGTGGTTGCGGAGAAGACAAAAAGGACAAGATAGTCTCACATCAACTAGGCGTATCAATGGGCTATGGAGATGCCCATCAATAGATATCAATGTGAGTGAGTAGGGATTGCCATGCAACGGATGCACTAAGTGCTATAAGTGTATGAAAGCCCAGACTGAAAACTAAGTGGGTGTGCATCCAACTTGCTTGCTCATGAAGACCTCGGGCGTTTGAGGAAGCCCATCATCGGAATATACAAGCCAAGTTTTATAGTGAAAATTCCCACTAGTATATGAAAGTGATAACTCAAGAGTCTCTCTATATGAAGAACATGGTGCTACTCTGAAGCACAAGTGTGGTAAAAGGATAGTAACATTGCCCCTTCTCTCTTTTTCTCTCATTTGTTCTTTTCTCTTTTTTTCTGTGGGCTTCTTTGGACTCTTTTTTTATTTGGGCTTCTTTGGACTCTTTTATTTATTTTTAAAGTCCGGAGTCTCATCCCGACTTGTGGGGGAATCATAGTCTCCATCATCCTTTCCTCACTGGGGCAATGCTCTAATAATGATGATCATCATAGTTTTATGTACTTACAACTCAACATTACAACTCGATATCTAGAACAAAGACATGACTCTCTATGAATGCCTCCGGCGGTGTACCGGGATGTGCAATGATCTAGCGTAGCAATGATATCAAAAAATGGACAAGCCATGAAAACATCATGCTAGTTATCTTACGATCATGAAAAGCAATATGACAATAAATGCTCAAGTCATGTATATGATGATGATGGAAGTTGCATGGCAATATATCTCGGAATGGCTATGGAAATGCCATGATAGGTAGGTATGGTGGCTGTTTTGAGGAAGGTATATGGTGGGTTTAAGGTACCGGTGAAAGTTGCACGATACTAGAGAGGCTAGCAATGGTGGAAGGGTGAGAGTGCGTATAATCCATGGACTCAACATTATTCATAAAGAACTCACGTACTTATTGCAAAAATCTATTAGTCATCGAAACAAAGTACTACGCGCATGCTCCTAGGGGGTAGACTGGTAGGAAAAGACCATCGCTCGTCCCCGACGCCACTCATAAGGAAGACAATCAATAAATAAATCATGCTCCGACTTCATCACATAACGGTTCACCATACGTGCATGCTACGGGAATCACAAACTTCAACACAAGTATTTCTACAATCCACAACTACCCACTAGCATGACTCTAATATCATGATCTTTATATCGCAAAACTATTGCAAGGAATCAAACATATCATATTCAGTGATCTACAAGTTTTATGTAGGATTTTATGACTAACATTGTGAATGACCAATTCCTGTCATCTCCCTAAATAGATATAAGTGAAGCAAGAGAGTTTAAATCTTTATACAAAATATATGCCCACGCTCTAACAAATATAAGTGAAGCAAAAGAGGATTCTACAAATGGCGGTTTTCTATGTAAAGAGAAACAGGCAATCCAAACTTCAAATGGTACAAGTGAAGCACATGAAGCATTCTATAAAGCCATACTCAAAAGGTATAAGTGAAGTGCATAGAGCATTCTATAACTCAACCAAGGACTATCTCATACTAGCATGTTGCATAAAAGAAAAATGAAAACTAATTGAAAAAGACGCTCCAAGATTGCACATATCGCATGAACGAAACGAATACGAAAACATACCGATACTTGTTGAAGAAAGAGGGGATGCCTTCCGGGGCATCCCCAAGCTTAGACGCTTGAGTCTCCTTGAATATTTACTTGGGGTGCCTCGGGCATCCCTAAGCTTGATCTCTTGCCTCTCTTCCTTCTTCTCACATCGAGACCTTCTCGATCATCGAACACTTCATCCACACAAAACTTCAGCAGAAAACTCGGTAAGATCCGTTAGTATAATAAAGCAAATTACTACTTTAAGTACTGTTGAAAACCAATTCATATTTTGCCTTTTCATTGTAGCTACTGTAATATAACTTTTCCATGGCTTAGTCCACTGATATAAATCGATAGTTTCATCAAAACAAGCAAACTATGCATCAAAAATAGAATCTGTCTAAAACAGAATAATTTGTAATAATCTGAACATTCACCATACCTCTGGTACTCCAAAAATTATACCAAAATTAGGAAAAATAAAAAATTTGTATAGAAAGACAGTGCAAAAATTTTCAGAACCATTTGATGTTCCAGTAAAAATGTAAAATCATGCACTACAGCCAAAGTTTCTGTCCTGCACCGTACAAACCAACAAGCAAAGTAAACATCCTAAAGGCAAACCTTGGCACATTATTTTTATAATAAAATGGAGTTGCACAAGTGGATAATTATTTTTTTGAAAAGTTTCTGTAATTAAGATTCACAAAGTTTCCATGGGCATGAACAAAGTTCAAGGATGTCCCCCACTTTCACAATGCTCGTCTATCTCACTTTCACTTTTCTTTTTGAAAAGTTTTGGGTTCCCTCTTTATTTTTTTGTTTTTAAACTATATAAAAGCACACATCAGAAATAAATGGCTCTCTAAAACTTCCGGGTTGTCTCCCTAGCAGCTCTTTCTTTAAAGCCATTTAGCTAGGCATACAGTGCTCAAGTAATGAATCCACCTGGATCTTAAGGTATGTCAAAGCCAATTTTAATTAACAATGATTTGTAATTTAGTAGTGAGCACAAAGTAACATATATCACGCAACAACGAAGTATAACTCTCTTCCTATGCATCATCATGTCATAAAAGAACAATTCATGCACACATAGTAAAGGCCAATGCATAGTATAAACAGTTTCTTGCAATTTTATCGTATTGGAAATAAAGAGAGGTGGAGATATAGTTCCTCTCTCATAATAATTGCAAGTAGGAGCAGCAAGCACATGCATATTATATTCATCAAAATAATCATGTGTAATATTAAAATGCAACCCATCAATATAATCCTTAATAAGGGTAAATTTCTCCGATATAGTGTAGTCGGGAGAATTCAAAAAGATAATAGGACTATCATGTGTGGGTGCAATAGTAACAATTTCATGTTTAACATAAGGAACTATAGCAAGTTCATCTCCATAAGCATAATTTATATTGGCATCTTGGCCACAAGCATCATCAAAAAGGGATATTTCAAGAGAATCAACGGGATCATAACAATCATCATAGCAATCATCCTTCGGTAAGCACGAAGGGAAATTAAACAATGTATGAGTTGAAGAGTTACTCTCATTAGAAGGTGGGCACGGGTAGCTAATCCGCTCTTCCTCCTTTTGTTCTTCGCTCTCCTCCTCATCTTTTTCATCAAATGAGCTCACAGTTTCATCAATTTCTTCTTCCATAGACTCCTGCAAAATATTAGTCTCTTCTTGGACAGCGGAGACTTTCTCAATAAACGCATCAATATCGGCATTGAATTCATAATTCTCATAGCAATATTTAAAGATAGCTAAATTTTCAGTTCTATAAACTGAATCATCAAAATTTTCACACTCTTTAAACAAAGATTCAATTTCATAAGCACCCATAAAAGCAACAAATTCTTCTATTTGTTCCACATCATAGTAATCATATATACCATTAGCATAAGAAGCCAAGGTTATCATCATTAAATTTGCATGAAAAGGGAAGGTGTGGAGCCTTCATCCTAGAGCAAAAACTATAATCATATCTCAAGCAAAGTTGCCGAGCATACCAATGCAACATATAAATGTGATCCCATAATAGTTTCCCCTTTTGAGTCAAGCGATAATCCCTAAAGTATTCACGTTGATCCAACGTGTCTCCCATAACATAATTGAATGGGGTTTTCTCAGGATTATCAAAGTAGTACATAATATCTTTCACATAATGAGCATCGAGGGTTTTAGGAGGTTCCTCATCTCCATGAGTAGCAGGTACACCTAATTTTTTTGGTATTTCGTGTTCCATATCCATGACTAAAGATAGAGAACAACTAAGAACAGCAAATAAAAATTACTTAGTGATAAAGCAAACAAGCACACACGAAAATATTCACCCCATGCTATGTGTCGGTGTACTAGAGTAGGGGTACCCTAGTATCCCGAACTTGTGCACGGGCAGTCGCAGCATCCCGCGGCAAGGCTTGCCGGGTGACCGCCAAGGTCCTCCGTGGTTCCTTCGGAGCCATTCAAGGACAAAGTATCCAAGCTAAGGAGACAAGGCCCCGGCAAGAGGAGCTTGCCGGGAAGGCCAACCAAGGCATCTCAAGGCCCCGGCAAGAGGAGCTTGCCGGGAAGACCAACCAAGGCATCTCAAGAAACTTGCCGCGACGCGCCACGCGTCCCGGCAAGGCCCGGTGAGCGACAAGCTCCCGGACGCGACAAGACAACGACCGCGGCAAGGCGCTTGCCGCGGCAAGCCACCACTCTGTGCCCGCGCTCCAGCACATCCACCAACATGTCGCTCTGGGACCCTTCCAGGCGTACGTGGCAGGAGGCTGTGCAGCCAGCGGTATGCGGTGGCAAGCGGCGCTGACAAGATTGCCATCGTGGCGAGCGGTGGCGTCCCTGACGGTCCCTTTTGCACTATTTAGGCGACGCAGACGGGCATTTAATGCCCTTGTCCCCTGCCGTCAGGGTTAGGTATGATACACTGTAGCAGGTAGCTGTACCAACCGCAGCACCTTTCCATTTTTACCCTTGTCTACGTTGCCACCTGTCGGTGACCCCTTGAGCATATAAAAGGAGGCCCATGCGCAACGTAGGGGGGGGGGGGTTCGGAAAAAGAGAACACTCACGCTCGGTCTCGTTAGCTGCTGGGGTGTACTGTAGCACTCCGCGCTCCCGAGCAAGAACTCAATACAAACCACAAAGCAGGAGTAGGGTTTTACGCATCCGTGCGGCCCGAACCTGGGTAAACCGCTCGTGTGGTTCGCCTCGATCCGCTCTTCATGCGACCCTCACCCCTGCCGAACCGAAAGGGACTCGGTCCGCCGGTCCCATAGGTGCTCGTGGATCAGTACCCCGGCATCTTTGGCGCGCCAGGTAGGGGCGTCGAGGTTGTGTGAAGAAGAAGGCTTCAGAGGCGGCTGCTCCGTCCGCGCCGAACCCACCACCGCCGGAGCAAACGGCTGATGGGGCAGACTCCGGCGGAAGAACGGGCGTCGACGAGGGAGCTCACGGTGCTGCCAGGTCCAAAGACAAGGCTGCGC
This sequence comes from Triticum urartu, assembly GCF_003073215.2. Lineage (NCBI taxonomy): Eukaryota > Viridiplantae > Streptophyta > Magnoliopsida > Poales > Poaceae > Triticum > Triticum urartu. The sequence goes on from NC_053027.1 coordinate 61,397,780, forward strand.
TGCCCATCGGCGGTGTAGCCGGCTCCCACAACGACCGGGCGCACTCCAAGACTTCGGCGTCCGTACATGCACCGCGCCCATCTCAGGAGGCGCGGGACCGGCAGCGTCATGGTACTCACGGTACCATGCATTTGCTAGACCAAGATCGAGCTGGTGGGTCTCGGAGTGCTCAAGACCAGCATGCACGCCAACATGCTGGCACGAGCGAGGCACGGTCGCCTGGACGGGATACTGCTCCTTCTAACATAGTTAGAAGTCCGAGCATATCCCGCTCCTCGCATCGTTCGCCACCGCCACCCGCCACTACAGCAGAAGCTTTGGCGCGAGCTCAACTGCTCCTGGACTACCCTCCAACGGCAGACAAGATCGACGACTGGAGGGCCACCATTCAGAGTCTCATCGGCTTCGCCAACGGTGACACTCAACAGCAGCCGAGCACGTCGCAGCTGCGGCAAGTCAGCCAGGCATGAGCCGGTGGCGACAAGACCGGTGGGGGTGCAACCACCATGCACTCTCCGCCCCGGAGGCCAAGATCGCCGACTCGCCGGATCCACCTCGACAGCGACTCCACCGCGTCATCGGATCCACGAGCTCGTCGCGATCAGCGCCAAGTTCTTCACGAACGACAGCAAGAAGACGCTCGTACTCGCATCGAGCGCCGAAGAGAAGCGCGACGTAAATCGGACCAGCGCGCTGGGCCCTCTGTCGACATGCGTGCGCCAGGGGAACCAGGCGACTTGCCGTACGCGGTAGGTTGCCCTGCGTTTACTCGTGAGCTGCGGCAAGTCTAGTGGCCCAACATGAAGAATTTCAAGCCAGACGTACCAGAGAAGTACGACGGCAAGTCGCATCCGTCGGAGTTCCTCAGCATCTACACCATCGTGGTGCAGGCTGCCGGGGGGGGGGGGCGGGACGACAAGATCCTTGCCAACTACTTCCCGCTGGTGCTCAAGCCCAACATCAGGTCCTGGCTCATGCACTTGCCGGACAACTCCATATCCTCCTGGGCAGACCTATGCCATCAGTTTGTCGGCGCCTTTACAGGCGGCCACAAACCTCATGGCCAAGAGAGTGACCTTCATCTGCTCGCCCAGAAGGAAGGAGAGCCTCTGCGCAAGTACATTCAGAGATTCAGCCGTGTACAACACAACATCCCAGATGTCCACCCTGCCGCGGTCATCAGCGCGTTCCATCAGAACGTGCGTAATCGCAGGATGCGGGAGGAGATGGCGATGTGCAAGATCAGAGACGTCAGTGAGCTGTATGCCCTGGCCGACAAGTGTGCACGTGCTGAGGAAGGGAGGAAACTCCCCGGAGAGAATACAGGAGCAGGAGGATCTGACAGCGAGGATGTTGCCCCGGCAAAGAAAAACCGGCGGCGGAAAAACAGGAAGAAGAAAGGCAAAGATGTGCTAGTCGTTGAGCAGTCCGGCAACGAAGGTAGCGCCAAGAAAGCCAAAGCTGGTAGCTCCGGCAAGGAGATTGCCGCATGCACCAACTGCCAGGCTGTGGCAGTCGCCGACAAGCAGGATGGCACCGACAAGCAGTACTGCAAGATCCACCGCACCAAGGGCCATGACCTCCAGAGCTGCAAGAAGGTCGAGCAGCTTGTCCAGCAGCAAAAGGCTGAATACGAGCGACGCGACAAGGAGAGGGCCCAAGGAGGCGCTGGAGAATCCAGCAAGAAGCGTGCCGGCCGGGGAGGACGCCGCGGCAAGGCCAAGCAGCGGCAAGGAGACAGACCTCCCCGCGGCCGCGACAAGGATGAAGATGACGACGACGAAGAAGACATGGATGATGTCGAGACCAGTGAGCAGGAGTTTCAGAAAGCCACAGAGGTCTTGTGCGTTGACGGCGGCGCTTCTCTGCATACTTCGCACCGCCAACTCAAGCAGTGGGTGCGGGAAGTCAATGCGGCGGAACCACCTGTCGAGTCACGCAAGCTTCTGAAATGGTCCAGCACGCCTATCATCTTTGATATTGAGGACCACCCTGATCGCACAACTGCAGTCGGGTGCTTGCCGATGTTGGTTTCACCAACTATCCGCAACCTCAAGGTCACTAAGATGCTAGTTGACGGCGGGGCCGGCTTGAACCTAATCTCCTCCGCTGTACTCCAGAAACTCCAGATCCCTGACAGCGAGCTTGAAGAGACCGGCACATTCCAAGGAATCAACCCGGGAAGGAGCAAGCCGAAGGGGAAGGTCACGGTGCCAGTAACATTTGGCAGCGAGCTAAACTTCAGGACTGAGAGGGTCACTTTTGACGTTGCCGATTTTCCATTGCCTTACAATGGGATACTCGGCCGTCCAGCACTCGCCAAGTTCATGGCAACCTCTCACTATGCATACAACATGCTGAAGATGCCAGGCCCGATAAGCGTCATCTCTGTCCCTAGCGACAAGAAGGATGCTCTTATCTGCGCCCACAAGATCTACCGGGAAGCGGCAGGCGCAACAGATCGCAAATCACCTGCCGTTGAAGCTCCCGGGGGAAAGAAGAAGACCAAGTCCAGCAAGAGTTCTGATGCCCATTCCGGCAAGCGCACCTCTTCGGAGCGCTGCGCTACCGTCGAGGATGCACCATCGAGCTCCACCGGCAAGTGTAAGAAGACAATGGCAGCTCCGCCAGAGACCAAGAAGGTGTCCGCCAAGGGGGACGGCACTGGTGGTACCTTCACCATCAGTGCCACTCTCGACCCTAAATAGGAAAGTGCGCTCATTGCTTTCCTGTGGGCGAACGTCGACGTGTTTGCGTGGCAACCGTCTGACATCCCCGGTGTTCCCAGGAAAGTAATTGAGCACCATCTTGCCGTTTGTCCTCATGCGCGGCCCGTCAAGCAGAAGGTCAGGAAGCAAGCAGTGGAGCGCCAAGAATTCATCGCAGAAGAGATCAAGAAGTTGGAAGCAGCAGGCCTTGTCAGAGGAGTGCTCCATCCTACGTGGTTGGCCAATCTTGTAGTCGTGCGCAAGGCAAACGGGAAATGGAGACTTTGTATCGACTTTACCGATGTTAACAAAGCTTGTCCCAAAGACCCATTTCCTTTGCCGCGCATTGACCAGATTGTTGACTCCACGGCCGGATGTGACTTGCTTTCATTTCTTGACGCATACTCAGGATACCATCAGATCTTCATGACAGAAGAGGATGAGGAGAAGGCCGCATTCATCACTCCATGTGGCACGTACTGTTTCATACGGATGCCTTTCGGTTTAAAAAATGCTGGTTCAACATTTGCAAGGGTAGTCCATGTTGCTCTTGAGCCACAAATACACAGAAATGTGGAAGCCTACATGGATGACATAGTGGTCAAGAGCAAGGACAAGGTAACTCTGATTCAAGATTTAGACGAGACCTTTGCAAATCTGCGCAAGATCAACCTCAAACTCAACCCTGAGAAGTGTGTGTTTGGAGTCCCCTCCGGCAAGCTTCTCGGGTTCTTCGTGTCTCAGCGGGGAATCGAAGCCAATCCCGACAAGATCAAGGCGAGCAGATTGAAGCACCGAAGCGCGTCAAGGATGTACGAAGACTTGCCGGTTGCGTGGCTGCTCTCAGCAGGTTTATCTCTAGGTCTGCTGAGCGCGCCCTGCCGTTTTTCAAAATATTGAAAAAGGCAGGTCCAATGAAATGGACTCCGGAAGCGGAGGCTGCGCTGCAAGACTTGAAGAGATACCTGTCCTCCACTCCAACACTTGTCGCACCTAAGCCACAAGAGAAGTTGCTGCTGTATATAGCGGCAACCAATCAAGTGGTTAGTGCTGCGTTAGTAGCAGAGAGGGAGGCAGATGATGAGCCAGCAACCACGGCAGGCGCATCCAGCGACAAGCAGGGGGCTTCCCCGACAAGCTCTGGTCCCGACAAGGATGGATCTGCGCAGATGCGCGAGGAGATACAGAAGAGAATGGTACAGCGCCTAGTTTACTTTGTCAGTTCCCTTCTGCAGGGGGCTAGGTCAAGGTACTCTGGTGTGCAGAAATTGCTTTTCGGCCTTCTCATGGCCTCGAGAAAGCTGCGCCATTACTTCCAAGCACATGAGATCACAGTTGTCACTCGCTTTCCGCTGAAGAGGATACTACAGAATCCAGAAGCGACAGGCAGGATTGTTGAGTGGGCACTGGAACTGTCAAGCTTTGGCCTCAAGTTTGAGAGTACTTCAACTATCCAAAGCAGAGCATTGGCAGAATTCATAGCAGAATGGACGCCAACACCAGATGAAGAAATTCCAGAAACGAGCATCCCCGTCGAGGAAGGAAGCAAAGAGTGGCTGATGTACTTTGATGGTGCCTTTTCGCTGCAAGGCGTCGGCGCTGGCGTGCTGCTTGTCGCACCCACCGGAGAGCACGCCAAGTACGTAGTCCAGATGCACTTTCCCAAGGAGCAAGCAACAAACAATACTACAGAGTATGAAGGCTTGCTTGCCGGTCTCAGGATCGTGGCAGACCTTGGGATCAAGAAGCTCATTGTCAGGGGTGACTCGCAGCTTGTCGTCTACCAAGTGAACAAGAGCTATCAGAGTCCGTTGATGGAAGCCTACGTCGACGAAGTGAGAAAACTAGAAGAGCACTTTGATGGCCTACAGATGGAGCATGTTCCAAGAGCTCAGAACGCCATTGCCGATGGCCTGTCGAAGTGCGCCACACTTAAGTTACCTGTGGAACCAGGGATCTTTGTGCTCAAGCTGACTCAACCGTCTGTAACGCCATCAACTGGACAGAGCAAGAAGAGGAAGTTGATTTCTGGTGACTATTTTCCGGCAGAGCTTCCCGAAGCCGCCGCTAAGAAGGTCCCCAAGATCAACGCCAAGTACGCTGAGGAGTTTTGCTCCGGCAAACTTGCCGACAAGTTTTGCTCCGGCAAGCTTGCCGACAAGGTTTGTTCCGTTGAAGCAGAAACTCCCGACAAGTTTTGCTCCGGCAAGCTTGCCGGGGAACGTCAAGCTCCGGCAGAGCCGCAGGTTCTCGCTGTAGAAGCGGATGTTCCCACAGCAGCAGATTTGCCTTTAGTCCTTGTTGTCGAGCCACAAGCTCCAGCATGGGCACAGCAGATTGTCCGTTTCCTTCAGACAGGAGAACTTCCCGAAGAGCGAGAAGAAGCGGAAAGAGTAGCCCGGCAGTGGAGTATGTACCAGTTTGTCGACAACACACTGTACAAAAGAAGACTCAACGGTGTGAAATTGAAGTGTATTCACCGGGAAGACGGACAAAAGCTGTTGGCAGAGATACATGGAGGCATATGTGGTCACCACATTGGCGCAAAAGCACTTGCCGGCAAAGCATTCCGGCAAGGTTTCTTTTGGCCGACAGCCCTCCAGGATGCAACTGCACAAGTAACCAAGTGTGAAGCGTGCCAGTTCCATTCCAAGCAGATACACCAACCAGCTCAAGCTCTCCAGACGATCCCTTTATCCTGGCCATTTTTGGTCTGGGGGCTCGACATCCTCGGCCCCTTTCCCCGAGTAGTCGGGGGCTTTGAGTACTTGTACGCCGCATTCGACAAGTTCACAAAGTGGCCGGAAGTGGAACCAGTGAGGAAGGTGACAGCACAGTCAGCAGTCAAGTTCTTCAGGTCGATTGTTTGCCGCTTCGGGATCCCTAACAGGATAATCACCGACAACGGTACGCAATTCACGAGCCGCACCTTCATGCAGTACGTCCAAGATCTTGGCGCCAAGGTCTGCTTCGCTTCTGTTGCTCACCCGAGAAGCAACGGTCAAGCGGAGAGGGCAAATGCTGAAGTGCTGCGTGGGCTCAAGACCAGGACTTTTGACAGGCTGCACAAGTGCGGAAGAAACTGGATCGAGGAGCTGCCGGTGGTTCTTTGGTCGATCAGGACGACGCCAAATCGAGCCACTGGCCAAACACCTTTCGCTCTAGTCTATGGAGCAGAGGCAGTTCTCCCCACGGAACTCATATACGGGTCACCTCGAGTGCTCGCTTATGATGAGCTTGAGCAAGAGCAGCTGCGACAAGATGACGCGCTACTCCTTGAGGAAGACCGTCTTCAGGCTGCTGTGTGAGCTGCTCGCTACCAGCAAGCTTTGCGCCGCTACCATAGCCGCAAAGTTAACGCCAGAAGTCTCGAGGAAGGCGACCTTGTTCTTCGGCGCGTTCAGTCCGCCAAGAATTCCAACAAGTTGACGCCGAAGTGGGAAGGCCCTTACCGGGTGAAACGAGTTACTAGGCCTGGCGCTGTCCGCCTTGAGACCGAAGATAGCATTCCGGTGAGCAATTCCTGGAACATTGAGCATCTTCGTAAGTTTTACCCGTAAGGCGCGGTTGCCGGAACCTGTTCCGGCAATCACCTTTTGTACAAGTCTTGCCGCTGTTGCATGTAATCCTTTGTACAAAGCCGGGCGCAGACCCCGTGCATAAGTAAAGCTCATGTGCTCCGCACATCTTGTTGATTTCATGCTTTCTATTTTTTGCATATGTGATCTGACACTTTGTGCAGCACCTACTCCCCGGTAAGCAATAACGAGCCGTAAGGCTCCATATCTTTATTTTCTCTTCTTTCTTTTTTCTCAAGGAAAAGAAGGTTCCCTCGCCCACAAGTTTGCCGGGGGGGGGGAAGGAGAAGTTAATGGTATGGACCAGGCGTCGTTCAAGAAAGTTTCGCCTTACCGGGAAGCAAACAACAGAAAAGCTAAGTTGCCAAAGTTTGAGCAATCAGATTTTTAAAATTTTTAAGTTATCTCCCTTGAACGACCGCACTTTGTATGGAAAACCTGTGCGCGGAGGAACCAACTCGTAGCTAGTTGCGCCCTTACTTTGTTTCGAGTCCGCTCAACAACTTAAGTGAGCTGCGACTAGTTGCGACAAGGTTTCTTGTCGGTAGCGGCACCGCCAGCAGGCTGCTGACGTCCCGCACTCAGCGCTCGCGGCTAACGTGCCTGCATCGGCAAGTTCCCTAAAAGTGTAGGGCAAAAACATACAAAGGGAGGAATCAAGTAAAGGGAATAACATTGCAATCATTGCCCCGAATAGAGTTATATTACAAGGTAGCTTGTCACGGCTCTAACAGATTGTTCTCGTAACATGACCAGCAACGACAAGAAAAGAAGAAAACGGGCGGCCTAGTCTACGCGATCGCCCTCAATCCTCTTGATCCCGCTCACCTTGTCCACAATGGGTGCGACAAGGGTCTTGAGCGCCTCCAGATCAGCATCCGGCGGCAGGGTCTTGAGGACGTTGGTGAGGTTGAGGCCCGGGTTGCGGAAGGCCACCTTCACCAACACTTTTTGAAGAGCTCCCGCGCAGATCTTGCGCGACTCGTCGGCCAGCTGCTTTGGGATCCTCTCCCGGAGTCGCTGGAGGGCCGTCGCCACGCCTTTGAAGAACAAGATGAGCTTGGCGCTGGGTTGGAGGTTCTCGTTGGAGGGATACCCGAGATCCTCCATCCCCAGCTGCGCCAACTGCCTGTCAATGTCTGCGGCAACATTCACGAGACCCTCCATCCAGTGCTCCACATTCTCCCTAAAAGCATTCTGGGCGGCGGCAGCACTCGCCAGCAGCGCCTTGTCGGCTTTGATCTCCTCCTTCAAGGCCACCTCTTGCTCCCTGGCGCCGTCCAGCGTCTTGGTCAAAGTGGTCAGCTTCAACTCAAGATCTGCGTTGGAGTCCTTGGCGGCGCTAAGCTCTTCACCACTCGCCTTGAGATCGGCCTCCAGCTGCGCCACCTTCGTCTCCAGCTCCTTGGCGGCCTCGGCAGCTGCGGCAGCATCCTCTGCTTGCTTAAGGGCTCCGCTGAACTTTTGCTCATGCGCGGCAAGCTCCTCCTCGTGGCTGTCGAGGTTAACTTTCCGCTGCGCCAGCTCGCCCTCCTGCGCAGATAGCTTCTCAGCGGCAAGCCGCTGTTGCTCTTCAACTTCAGCCTTCTCGAGGAAGAAGGCCTTCTGCGCTTCAGCGAGTTGCTCCCGCTCCACTGCCAGGGACCGGAGAGCTTCCTGGCTGAGACCCCGGAGCTCCTCCGCGCGCTTCTCGATGTCCGCTCCCGCCTTCGCGACAAGCGCCTCGCGGGATTCCATCTTGGCTTGCCGCGCGCGGTAGAGCGACAACAGCTTTCGCAGCAGCCGCTCCTCCTCAGGCTCGCCGCTGCTGCTGCTCGGCGCATCAACCAGCGTCAGCCCAGCGGAGGCGAGCACCTCTCCGTCGAAGCTCTCTCCTTCGACCGGCGCCCTGGAGCTCGACGCCCAGGGGAGGTTGATGAAGACGCCGTCGCCGGCCTTCAAGTAGACACCTGGCTGGGGCTCTTCGGAGCCTGGCGCTGCGGCAGCGGCGGACGGGTCGGCGGTCGACGTAGCGCCTGGCGCTCCTGCAGCCTCAGGACCGTCAGTACGATCGCCAGACCCCTCGCCAGCTGCTGCGGCGGCAGCTTTGGCGGCCTCGTCGCCGGTGGGATCATCAGCGCCGGCTGCTTCTTCGGTGGCAGCGGCGTCGTCGGCGGCAACCTCGGTCTCCATCGGCTCCGCAGCAGATGGGTCTGACGGCCGAAAAAGGGAGAAGAGTCAAGCAAATACCCAAAAAGAAGAAGAACCCAAGGGAAGTTTTGAAGCGAGAGGATTACCTGTATTGGGTTCTGCAGTCGTGGTCTCCGCCGCTGGGGGGCCGCTGGTGCTGTCCCTTGCCGAAGAATTCTCCCTTGCCGGAGGACTCTCCCTTGGCATTTCGGGGGCGACCTCCGGGTGCTCCTGGTGGGGCTGCTCTGCTCCTACACAAACCAACAATCAGATGTTAGCAAAGAAAGAGTATCCATGCGCCCCTAACAGCGGAAAGCGAACCATATACTTATGCTGGGGGCTGCTCTGGAGAACAGTTGCCGGGTCCGGCAAGGTTGTTTTGGACGCACCCCCTGCTGTCGCGGTGGGTTCGTCCTCGATGATAATCACCGGGACCTTGGCTCTCTTCGCTGCTCTCTGGGCCAGAGTCCTAAAAAGGAATAAGTTCAAAGTAAAGCAAATGAGATACAAGACAAAACAGCAAGGATTGAAGAACTACAAGTACAACAAGAGAATCTTACTCTTCTTCTTCCTCGTCGGAGCTGAACGTGGAGAAGTCGAAGTCCGGCTCACATCCAGCGCGAGGAGGTGGAGGAGTAGTTTCCCTTGGCCGCTTGGCGGGAATAGTGGCGGTGGTCTGAGACGACCCCGCTCTGTCTGCCACCGCGGCGTGAGAAGCGGTAGGAGCAGAAGCAGTGGTCCGCGTGGACCCCGCTCTAGTTGCCGCTGCAGTGTGAGGTGCTCCCGCGGCAACAGTGCTTGCCGCGGTGGAGCGTGTCACGCGGCGCGGCGACTGTTGACTCGCCTGCCGCCCCGCTACGTCCCCGGCCTTGCGGAGACGCCTTCTTGGCGGAGATGGAGGCTCTGCTTGCGGCGAGCTGCCTGAAGATGAGGAGGAAGAGGAGTTGATCTCCAGCGAGCCGCTCGTATATTCGGCGGGCTTGCTCGACTCAACGTCATGCCCGGCAAGATCTTTCTCGCCGGCGAGCTCCTCTCGCTCGGCGCAGCTTCCCGCCTCTGCTGCCTCTGCCTCCTCCACGGTGAATCCAAATTCGCCCGCGGCAGCGGCTGCCGCCGCCTCTTCCAGCCTAGTGGCGATGCGTGTCATCTCCGCATCGGTGGTGTCGTGGGTGAGGCTCTTCTTTTCATCGGAGCGGACCGGCACTTCTACCAAGCCGTCAAAGAACTGCTGCACGACGTCGTCTGCAGGCTCTTGCCAAGTTGGGACAATTCCATGCGAATCGCACAGCGGCATCATTGCGCGGATGCGGTCAAGCGCGGAGTTGTTGCACAGCGGAACAACACCCCTCGGCAACCTGAACACTTCGGGATGTTGAGGGTCGTATTTGAACAGCTCCTGGAGCATCGCGTTGAGCTCCAGAACAGTGAAGTTGAAGTTGAGGCCCGGCCGCAGCCTCATGATATCCGCCGAATTCTTGAATTCCCAGGCGGGTCTCCCCTGTTCCTGCAGGGGGGCGATGCGGCAGCGAAGAAAATCTGCGCCAACAGCGCCTACAGTGAGCCCGACAAGCCTGAGGCGTTGGATCCGGGTGACGGCAATCTTCAGCCTATCGTCTTCCGGGGCCACGTCACTCCAATCGCTGCCGCGTGCTACTGGGGCTTGGCGCCGGGCGGTAAACGGCTGCGGGTTCTCCTCGGCAATCCAGCACCAGTCTGCTCTCCATTCCTCCCACTTGCCGCGGAACTCTCCCTCCAGATAAGTGTCCTTCTTGCCGGCCCTCGAGATCCAGGCGATTCCGCCGGATAAAGGCTCTCCTCTCTCTACTCGGGGCATAAAGAAGTGGCGAAAAAGGGCTACATTGGGATGGACTCCGACAAAGTTTTCGCAGAGATGTGCGAAAACTGCCATGGTCAGAACAGCATTGGGGGTGAAGTCAAGGAGGTGGAACCCGTAGGTGTTCATAATATCACAGAAAAACTCAGAGAAAGGCGGGCAGAGCCCGCAGTAGAAGAACAAGGCGAAGAAGGGATATCCGTTTGGAGCCGTTTTCCAAGCGGCGGCTGGAAGTACCTTCGTGTGCGGATGTGCTCGTGTCTCCGTGGACCAGAAGAGGTAGAAATTCTCCCTCAGCTCCCTCGCGGCGAGCTTGGGGGGGAAGATTGCCCGCTCCTTCCGCAGCGCCGCAAGCCGCTGCGCCTCGGTCGACTTCACAACCTTCCCCTTGTCGGCTCTCGGAGCCATGGCGGAAGTGGTGGAGGAGGTCGACGGCGTTGGTGGTGCTGGTGGCGATGGGGGGCGGGGCGCTGCTCTCTTTCAGCTTTGGGAAGACGAGGGAGCGGCGGAGATTTCCGAGATTGGAGTAGCAACCGGCGAATTGGCGAACTACCCATGTTTCCTCTGCTTATAAAGAGGGAGGGGGCGGACGTTCCTCCTTTCCGAATAAAGAAACCACCCACGATCTCTCCCACGACGCCGCATTCAACGCGTGCCGTTCGGGGAGGGCGCGGTGGATCCGGGGAGAGATATAGCATAACCTAGGCCGCGCGTGCCCGTGCCCTGTTTTGGGCCTGGCCCAACAGCGCTCGGCATCGTGTATGGCCCATGCCCGGGGGCTCCTGTCGGTGTACTAGAGTAGGGGTACCCTAGTATCCCGAACTTGTGCACGGGCAGTCGCAGCATCCCGCGGCAAGGCTTGCCGGGTGACCGCCAAGGTCCTCCGTGGTTCCTTCGGAGCCATTCAAGGATAAAGTATCCAAGCTAAGGAGACAAGGCCCCGGCAAGAGGAGCTTGCCGGGAAGGCCAACCAAGGCATCTCAAGGCCCCGGCAAGAGGATCTTGCCGGGAAGGCCAGCCAAGGCATCTCAAGAAACTTGCCGCGACGCGCCACGTGTCCCGGCAAGGCCCGGTGAGCGACAAGCTCCCGGACGCGACAAGACAACGACCGCGGCAAGGCGCTTGCCGCGGCAAGCCACCACTCTGCGCCCGCGCTCCAGCACATCCACCAATGTGTCGCTCTAGGACCCTTCCAGGCGTACGTGGCGGGAGGCTGTGCAGCCAGCGGTACGCGGTGGCAAGCGGCGCTAACAAGATTGCCATCGTGGCGAGCGGTGGCGTCCCTGACGGTCCCTTTTGCACTATTTAGGCGACGCAGACAGGCATTTAATGCCCTTGTCCCCTACCGTCAGGGTTAGGTATGATACACTGTAGCAGGTAGCTGTACCAACCGCAGCACCTTTCCATTTTTACCCTTGTCTACGTTGCCACCTGCCGGTGACCCCTTGAGCATATAAAAGGAGGACCATGTGCAACGTAGGGGGGGGGGGGTTCGGAAAAAGAGAACACTCACGCTCGGTCTCGTTAGCTGCTGGGGTGTACTGTAGCACTCCGCGCTCCCGAGCAAGAACTCAATACAAAACACAAAGCAGGAGTAGGGTTTTACGCATCCGTGCGGCCCGAACCTGGGTAAAACGCTCGTGTGCTTCGCCTCGATCCGCTCTTCGTGCGACCCTCGCCCCTGCCGAACCGAAAGGGACTCGGTCCGCCGGTCCCATAGGTGCTCGTGGATCAGTACCCCGGCACTATGGCTCCCCGGCAACGGCGCCAGAAAAAGCGCTTGATAACCCACAAGTATAGGGGATCAATTGTAGCCTCTTTCGATAAGTAAGAGTGTCGAACCCAACGAGGAGCTAAAGGTAGAACAAATATTCCCTCAAGTTCTATCAACCACCGATACAACTCTTCGCATGCTTGACGTTCGCTTTACCTAGAACAAGTATGAAACTAGAAGTACTTTGTAGGTGTTGTTGGATAGGTTTGCAAGATAATAAAGATTACGTAAATAAAAAGTAAGGGCTGTTTAGGTAAATACACAAGTAAGTTAGTTTTAGGAAAGAGCTTTTTGTTACGAGAACGTTATTTGTCCCTAGGCAAACGATAACTAGACCGATAATCATTATTGCAATTTTATATGAGGGAGAGGCATAATCTAACATACTTTCTATACTTGGATCATATGCACTTATGATTGGAACTCTAGCAAGCATCTGCAACTACTAAAGATCATTAAGGCAAAACCCAACCATAACATTAAAGTATCAAGTCCTCTTTATCCTATACGCAAACAACCTACTTACTCGGGTCTGTGCTTCTGTCACTCACGGCACCCACCATAAGCAAATCATGAACATATTGCAAACCCTACAGCGGGAATCCCTCACGCTTGCGCGACACGGAGAGCACCATAGGACAAAACCAATAATAAAACATGCAACTCAAACCAATCACGATCATTAAATAACCCATAGGACAAAACGGATCTACTCAAACATCATAGGATAGCCATACATCATTGGGAAATAATATATAGCGTTGAGCACCATGTTTAAGTAGAGATTATAGCGGGTAAAAGAGAGGTTACACCGCTGCATAGAGGGGGGAAGAGTTGGTGATGATGGTGGTGAAGTCGTTGGTGAAGATTGCGGTGATGATGATGGCCCCCGGTGGCACTCCGGTGCCACCGGAAGCGAAGGGGAGATAGCCCCCCTCCTTATTCTTCTTCCTTGACCTCCTCCCTAGATGGGAGAAGGGTTTCCCCTCTGGTCCTTGGTCTCCATGGCATGGGAGGGGCGAGAGCCCCTTCGAGATTGGATCTGTCTCACTGTCTCTCTCTGTTTCTGCGCTCCCTGATTCTGCCCTTTCACCGTTTCTTATATTCCCGGAGATCCGTAACTCGATTGGGCTGAAATTTTAACACGATCTCTATCCGGATATTAGCTTTCTTGCAGCGAAAGAAGGGCATAAACTGCCTTACGGGGTGGCCACGAGGTCCCAGGGCGCGCCTGACCCCCTGGGACGCGCCCCCTGCCTCATGGCCCCCTCGGGCATCGTCTCGCGTGGATTTTTCTTCCCAAAAATCACATATATTCCAAAAAAATCTGCGTCAGTTTTTATCCCGTTTGGACTCCCTTTGATATGGATTTACTGCGAAACAAAAAACTGCAACAAACGGGAACTGGCACTGGATCAATATGTTAGTCCCCAAAAATAGTATAAAAAGTTGCCAAAAGTATATGAAAGTTGTAGAATATTGGCATGGAACAATCAAAAATTATAGATACTACGGAGACGTATCAATGGGCATCTCCATAGCCCGTTGATTAGTCACGTCAATGTGAGATTTTCTCCCATTTTTGTCTTCTCCACACAACCTCCATCATCATATTCTATTCCACCTATAGTGCTATGTCCATGGATCGCGCACATGTATTGCGTGAAAGTTGAAAAAGTTTGATAATACTAAAGTATCATGTGATACCGGGTTTTGTCACAATTATCATCATAGAAGTGTCATAAGTATAACAGAAAAAAATTCGTTTGGCCCAAAATGTCACGGATGTGTCTTTCTTTGTAGTGCAAGCTCACGAAACATATCCTTGTCTCCAGTCATGTGATCAGTACATCCACTATCAAGAACCCATTCCTTTCCTCCAACCATGTAGCCGCGAAGATTAGCCATAAGACCAAAGTGTCTCATAGACTCATCGAGATCAAAGTCACTATCATCATCCTCATCATAGTATCCATGTTCAACATCGTGTTGTGATGGATCAATTCCTAAAGAGAGTGATTCATTAGATAAATGATCATCACAATGTTTATATTTATGAATTCCAATGGCTTCGGAGATGATATTGCTAATGATTCCAACATCTCCTTTGGCATGCATGAGGTTAGTAAGCTCAAATAGACAATCACCAAACTTAGGACCATTGGAATTCATCTTACTCAAAGCAATAGACTTGTGAAGAATCTCATCTAAGTTTTGCAAGGAATAGTTTGGAAATCGTTCCTTAAGAAATCTCCATATAGTGTAGGGACAATCAAGAGTAGGCAAGCAACCGAAAAAAAATTCTAGGAAAACCTCTAGTAATAAGATTGACAGTTCTAAGGTTGCGGATCATGTCAATAGACTCATCAAGGGTAGGATGCAAAGGATCAACATGGGGTGCACAAGGGCTAGTAATTACTTGTTCAAATGATATTCATTGAAAATCTCAAACATCTCATTTTTCACTCATGAAAGAACTCTCCATCAAGTATAGGCACTCTACGTCTAATACTCCCCAATGTAGACTCATCCATCTTCCTCCAATGTTGATTAAACCAAAGGAATGGAAACCAATGCTCTGATACCAATTGAAAGGATCGAGAAGAGGTGTCTAGAGGGGGGTGATTAGACCCTCAACAAAGAGAAGTAGCAGTTTTTAATTTCTTTAAATTAAGGTGGAGTTTTAGCACAAGTTTAAACATTCACAATACATTGCAAGCACGCAAGGCAAGAGCATATGAGCAACGAAAAGTAAAGCATGCAATTTGCGAGAATGTAAAGGGATGGGATTAGAGTATGCAAACACAGTTGGAGACACAGAGATTTTTGGGGTGGTTCCGATAGCTGGTGCTATCATACATCCACGTTGATGGAGACTTCAACCCACGAAGGGTAATGGTTGCGCGAGTCCATGGAGGGCTCCACCCACGAAGGGTCCATGAAGAAGCAACCTTGTCTATCCCACCATGGCTGTCGCCCATGAAGGACTTGTCTCACTTGGGTAGATCTTCACGAAGTAGGCAATCTCCTTGCCCTTACAAACTCCTTGGTTCAACTCCATAATCTTGACGGAGGCTCCCAAGTGACACCTAACCAATCTAGGAGACACCACTCTCCAAAAGGTAATAGATGGTGTGTTGATGATGAACTCCTTGCTCTTGTGCTTCAAATGATAGTCTCCCCAACACTCAACTCTCTCTTATAGATTTGGATTTGGTGGAAAGATGATTTGAGTGGAAAGAAACTTGGGGAAGGCTAGAGAGCAAGATTCTTGTGGTTGGATTGGAATATCTTGGTCTCAACACATGAGTAGGTGGTTCTTTCTCAGAAAATGAATGCTGGGAGTGTAGGCATGTTCTGATGGCTCTCTCCATGAATGGAGGAAGGGTGTAGGGGTATATATAGCCTCCACACAAAATCTAGCTGTTACACACAATTTACCAAACTTGGTGGGACCGAATTGAGAAACTCGGTGGGACCGATTTAGTTCAAAATGTGAACGTTAGGATTTTCAGTGGGACCGATATGATCAACTTGGTGGGACCTATGTGCTAGGGTTAGGGTAAAAACCTCTACTCAGTTTGACCAATTACATAAACTCGGTGAGACCGATTTTGGTAATAAGCAAAACAGAGAGTTGGTCGAGCAAACTCAGTGGTACCGATTGCATATCTGGGTGAGACCGAAGTTATTGCAGTAGGCAATAGAGAGTTTTCAAGCCCATCTCGGTGAGACCGAGATCCCATTGGTGAGACCGAACTAATTAGGGTTTCTGGCAGTGGCTATGTCAAGTGAACTCGGTGGCACCGGATAGATCAAATCGGTGGGGCCGAGTTTGACTTTTGGTTTGGGACATATGTGGAAATGAGAAAGTGGTTGAGAGCTTTGGAGCATATCACTAAGCACTTTGAGAAAGCAAGCCATTAAGAAACACCTCATCCCCTTTTACTAGTATTGGCTTTCCTATGGAGTCAATGTGATCTTGGATCACTAAAATGAAAATGTAGAGTCTTGAGATTTTGCCAATCTTTGTCCTTAGCTTCTTGAAGGGGTTCCACATCCTCTTGTCCACGCCACGCCACTGTTGAACTCATATGAAATATACTAGATGAAAATATTAGTCCAACAAGAGATATGTTGACATTAATTACCAAAATCACCCAGGGAGAACTAGTGCTTTCACTTATTCCATAGTCCATCAAATCCTTACCCAAAACTTGAAAACTTCACAACACAAAACTCAACAGAAAATCTCACAAGCTCCGCTAGTATAAAAAATAAATCACCACTTTTGATACTGTTGTGAACTTATTGTTTATTTATATTGGTGTAATATCTAGTGTATTCCAACTTTTCCATGGTTCATACCCCTCGATACTACTAATAGATTCATCAAAATAAGCAAACAACATGTAGAAAACATAATCTGTCAAAAACAGAACAGTCTATAGCAATCTGTAACTCTCGAATACTTATGTAACTCCAAAAATTCTGAAAAATTAGGAAAGCCTAAGAAATTTGGTTATAAATCTACTGCAAAAAGAATAAGTATTTTATCCCTCTTCTGCTAAAAATGAAAATTAATTTCCTGGGCACAAAAGTTTCGTTTTTTTAGCAAGATCAAATCAACTATCACCGTAAGCTATCCCAAAGGTCTTACTTGGCACAAACACTAATTAAAACACAAAACCACATCTAACCAGAGGCTGGATAAATTATTTAATGCAAAACAGGACCTAAAAAGCAAGAACAAAAATAAAATAAAATTGGGTTGCCTCCCAACAAGCGCTATTGTTTAACGCCCTTAGCTAGGCATAAAACACGAATAGATCTAGGTGTTGTCATCTTTGGTATGCAATCCATAAGTGGCTCTCATAATAGATTTATAAGGCAATTTAATTTTCTTTCTTGGAAAGTGTTCCATGCCCTTCCTTAACGGAAATTGAAATCTAATGTTCCCTTCTTTAATATCAATAATTGCACCAATCGTTCTAAGGAAAGGTCTAAGAATAATAGGACATGTAGGATTGCAATCTATATCAAGAACAATGAAACCTACGGGCACATAATTCCTATTTGCAACAATAAGAACATCGTTAATCCTTCTCATAGGTTTCTTAATAGTGGAATCAGCAAGATGCAAATTTAAAGAACAATCATCAAATTCACAGAAACCTAGCACATCACATAAAGTTTTTGGAATCGTGGAAACACTAGCACCCAAATAACACAAATCATGGCATTCATAATATTTAATCTTAATCTTAATAGTAGGTTTCCACTCATCATAAAGTTTTCTAGTGATAGAAACTTCCAATTCAAGCCTTTCTTCAAAAGATTGCACATAGCATCAACGATATGTTTAGTAAAAGCTTTGTTTTGATTATAAGCATGAGGAAAATTCAACTTGCAAAAGGAAATACACTCTATTAAAGAACAATTACCACAATTAAATTCCTTGAAATCCAAAAGAGTGGGTTCATTGCTACCTAAAGTTTTGACATCTCGAATTGCACTTTTATCAATTTTTGTATCAAGATCTAAAAACTCCGAATCATTGGGACACCTTTTAACTAAAGTTGACTCATCTCCAGTGAAAAGATTCAATATGAGTCACATCAATCACTTTAAGATCTTCATCATTATTTTCACATAAACTAGAAGAACATGTTTTTACAAACCAATCTTTTTTAGCACGCATCTTAGCGGTTCTTTCTTTGCACTCATCAATGGAAATTATCATAGCTTTGAGAGACTCATCGATATCATGCTTGGGTGGAATAGATCTAACTTTCAAAGAATCAACATCAAGAGAAAGTCTATCCATGTTCCTAGCCAAATCATCAGTCTTAAGCAATTTTTCTTCAATCCAAGCATTGAAATTCTTTTGCGAACTCATAAATTCTTTCACACTATTCTCAAAATTAGAGGGCATCTTATTATAATTTCCATAAGAATTATTGTTCTAATTAACATAATTACTAGAGGAATTACTAGGGAACGGCCTAGGATTAAAATTACCTCTATACACGTTATTACCAAAATTGTTCCTTCCAACAAAATTCACACCGATAGATTCATTATTGTTTTCAATCAAAGTAGACAAAGGCATATCATTAGGATCAATAGAAGCACTCTTGCTAGCAAACAATTTCATAAGCTCATCCGTCTTTCTACTCAAAACGTTAATCTCTTCAATTGCATGCACTTTTTTACTAGTCGAAGATCTTTTGGTGTGCCATTGAGAATAATTAACCATAATATTATATAGGAGTTTAGTAGCTTCTCCTAAAGTAATTTCCATAAAAGTGCCCCCCGCGGCCGAATCTAAAAGATTTCTAGAAGCAAAATTCAATCCGGCATAAAATTTTAGTATAATCATCCACAACTTCAAACCATGAGTAGGGAATTTTTTTATCATCAATTTCATCCTCTCCTAAGATTGTGCAACATGTTCATGATCAAGTTGCTTAAAATTCATAATATCGTTCGTAAGGGATGATCTTAGCGGGAGGAAAATACTTGGAAATAAAGGCATCTTTACACTTATTCCATGGATCAATACTATTTTTAGTTAAAGATGTAAACCAAGTTTTAGCACGATCTCGAAGTGAGAATGGAAATAGCTTCAATTTAACAATATGGTTATCCACATCCTTTTTCTTTTGCATATCACACAAATCAACGAAATTGTTTAGATGGGATGCGACATCTTCACTAGGAAGGCTAAAAAATTGATCTTTCATAACAAGATTCAGCAAAGCGACATTAATTTCAGAAGATTCCGCATTAGTAGCGGGAGCAATCGGAGTGCTAATAAAATCATTATTATCGGTGTTGGAAAAGTCACACAATTTGGTATTCTCTTGAGCCATCATGACAAAGCAAGCAATCCAACACACAAGCAAACACAAAATCAAACGGAGAAGACAAACGAAAGAGGGGCAAAGAAAAGGCAAATCTTTTTGAAAATCGTTTTAGAAGCGGGGGAGAGGAAAATGAGAGGCGAATGGTGAATAATGTAATGCAAGAGATGAGAGTTTATGACGGGAAGTTGGTATGTCTTGACTTGGTGTAGATCTCCCCGGCAACAACGCCAAAAATTCTTCCTGCTACTTCTTGAGCTTGCGTTGGTTTTCCCTTGAATAGGAAATGGTGATGCACCAAAGTAGAGATAAGTATTTCCCTCAGTTTGAGAACCAAGGTATCAATACAATAGGAGACTACACATAAGTCACCTCGTACCTACACAAACAATTAAGAACCTTGCAACCAGCGCGATAAAGGGGTTGTCAATCCCTTCACGGTTACTTGCAAAAGTGAGATCTGATAGAGATAGATACACAGTAAAGTAAATATATTTGGTATTTTTGGTTTATAGATCGGAAAGTAAAAGATTGCGAAAAGAGTAAATCGAAAACTAATATTATAGATCGGAAACTTATATGATGTAAAATAGACCCGAGGGCCCTAGGTTTCACTAGAGGATTCTCTCATGATAGCAAATAATACGATGGGTGAACAAATTACTGCTGAGCAATTGATAGGAAAGCGCAAAGTTATGACGATATCTAAGGCAATGATCATGAATATGGGCATCACATCCGTGTCAAGTAGTCTGAAACGATTCTCCATCTACTACTATTACTCCACACATCGACCGCTATCCAGCATGCATCTAGAGTATTAAGTTAATAAAGAACGGAGTAATGCATTAAGTAAGATGAATTGATATAGAGGAATTAACTCAAGCAATATGATGAAAACCCCATCTTTTTATCCTCAATGGCAACAATACAATACGTGCCTTGCTGCCCCTACTATCACTGGGAAAGGACACCGCAAGATTGAACCCAAAGCTAAGCACTTCTCCCATTGCAAGAAAAACCAATCTAGTTGGCCAAACCAAACCGATAGTTCGAAGAGAATTACAAAGATATCAAATCATGCATAAAAGAATTCAGAGGAGATTTAAATAATATTCATAGATAAGCTGATCATAAATCCACAATTCATCGGATCTTGGCAAACACACCGCAAAAGAGTATTGTTGAGAATCAAAGAGAGAGCAGAAGCCATCTAGCTACTAGCTATGGACCCGTAGGTCTGACGTAAACTAATCACGCTTCATCAGAAGGGCAATAGAGTTGATGTAGAAGCCCTCCGTGATCGAATCCCCCTACGGCAGGACGCCGGAAAAGGTCCCTAGATGGGATCTCACAGGTACAGAAGGTTGCGGCGGTGGAAAAGTCTTTCCGTGGATGCCTCTGGTGGTTTGGGGGATATATGAGTATATACAGGCAAAAGAATTGGGCAAGGAGGTGCACGAGGGGCCCACAAGGGTGGGGGCGCGCCCTACCCCCCTGGACGTGCCCTCCGTCCTTCTGGCCGCCTCATGGCTCCTCCGACTTCATCTCCAAGTCACCTGGTTGTCTTCTGTTCCAAGAAAAATCATCGCGAAGGTTTTATTCCGTTTGGACTCCGTTTGGTATTCCTTTTCCGCGAAACTCAAAAACAAGGAAAAACAGGAACTGACGCTGGGCTCTGGGTTAATTGGTTAGTCCCAAAAATAATATAAAATAGCATATTAATGCATATAGAACATCCAAAACAGATAATATAATGGCATGGAACAATAAAAAATTATAGGTATTTTGGAGACATATCAATACCTAGTCAAACTTTTCTGAGGTTTGACTTTTCGAAAAACATCCATATGCTTATGGACGTGAGAGAGTACCTAACTAGAGAGAGAGAGAGAGACAAAGAGAGTGAAATAGAAAGAGTGACTGAAAAAGTGTGTGTGCGTGTGTGAAAGAGACATGGACAACACACGATAAAGTAGAGAAAAAGCATGTGTGTCTTATGCAAACATATCACACATGCATCTTCGACAACGGAAGCAAGGCGAGGAGATAGTGTCTGGTTGTTTGCAACCAAGAGAGAAAGACCCCTAGCACATGGCCAATAGAGGTCTGACAAACAAGGGAGAGAGGATGAGAGAGACGTATGGAGAAAATGCAGACATGGGGAGGAGAGAGTGTATGTTTGTGACAAAGAGATCCCCTGGAGATCATGATGGGACTACATGGGTGGGAGATCGAGTGACAAGGTGTGTGCGCGATAGAAGATACCCCGAGAGATATCGAGATGGACGTATGGATGGAAGGAGACAATACGTGTGTTCCTAATGGCTAGTGAGAGATAGTCATACTTAGGGGGGAGTGCATGCGCCTATGATGGAGTGAGGGATTATGGTACTTACGGGGGTGCGTGACACATAGAGAGAGAACAAGGGCGGAGAGTGTTAGATGGGTCTATGTAGCACAAGCGAGATATGTGTATGTGTGAACCAGGGAGATATAAAGTTTGAGAGAGATAGAGGTGCCCCGAGACGGCTGAGTGGTGCATCAGATAGCTGAGAGGGGGAAAGACATATTCCATCCGCTCGATAATGAAGTGCATATAAATTTTTTAGAAGTCAAACTTTGGAAACTTTGACTAGGTTTACGCACATATTATTTATATCTACAATACCAAAGATACATCATACGAAAGTACATCTCATGGTGAATCTAATGATATACGTTTGTCGTTCTAGATGTAAATGTTTTTCTGCACGTACATGGTCAAACTTTGTGATATTTGACATTTCAATAAATCTATATGCTATGGATCGAAGAGAGTGCCTAAGTCGAGAGAGATCAAGTGTGTGTGAAGGAGAATGAGTGAGTGTGCAAAAATAGTATGTGTGTGAAAGAGAAAGGGACAACAAATGATAAATTAGAGAGAGAGTGTGTGTGTTCGTTTCTTATGCAAACATATCACGCATGCATCTCTGAGATAGAAAAGCGAGGTGAGGAGGTACACGAAGATAGCTAGTGCGTGACTGTTTGCAACAGAGAGAGACACCCCTATATCACGCATGGTGAAGATGGTCGCATGTGGAGGGAGAGAGGGTGTGTTTGTGATAGAGAGATCCCCTCGAGATCATGAGTAGACTATATGGGTGGGTGTCGGTGTCAAAACTGGCGGATCTCGGGTAGGGGGTCCCGAACTGTGCGTCTAGGCCGGATGGTAACAGGAGACAAGGGACACGATGTTTTACCCAGGTTCGGGCCCTCTAGATGGAGGTAAAACCCTACATCCTGCTTGATTAATATTGATGATATGGGTAGTACAAGAGTAGATCTACCACGAGATCGAGGAGGCTAAACCCTAGAAGCTAGCCTATGGTATGATTGTTGATGTGTATGTTGTCCTACGGACTAAAACCCTCTGGTTTATATAGACACCGGGTAGGGTTAGGGTTACACAGAGTCGGTTACAATGGTAGGAGATCTTCATATCCATATCGCCAAGCTTGCCTTCCACGCCAAGGAAAGTCCCTTCCAGACACGGGACGGAGTCTTCAATCTTGCATCTTCATAGTCCAGGAGTCCGGCTGAAGGTATAGTCCGGCCATCCGGACACCCCCTAATCCAGGACTCCCTCAGTAGCCCCTGAACCAGGCTTCAATGACGACGAGTCCGGCGCGCATATTGTCTTCGGCATTGCAAGGCAGGTTCCTCCTCCAAGTACTTCATAGAAGATTTTGAACACAAAGATAGTGTCTGGCTTTGAAAAATAAGTTTCCACATATTGCCATAGAGAGAATAATATTTACACATATCTAATCTGCTGACGTATTCTGTAGTGTGACATCACACCACGGCCAAGCTTTTATTGGAACCGTTTTACTGTCCCATCTTAGCGCGTTATGCGCGGCGGTTCCTTGGCACGTCTTGTTAAAGCAGAGATCGTGTCCCCTTATCCCGGGATTCTCATCAATACGGGCGTGGGTAACCCAACCGCGTCTAGGACTCCTAGATTATAGGCAAGTCCAAACGGACACGGAGAGGACGCTTGATATTCACCCTCTTTATAAAGGGGACAAGGCTTCTATTTTTCCTCCCATGCTCAATCAAATCCTTCCCCCACCTCAAGCTCAAACGCCCGAAGTTCAGGTCAGGTGCTCCGAACCTCTAGTCATGTCCGGATCTAGCCATCAAGGCCGATGGATGCCTTCCTCCGTCATGGAAGAATACATCAAGAAGTTGAGGGAAGCCAGATATCTGACCGCCGAGATTTTGCATCGGCTGCCTCCCCGGGGGTAGGCCGTGCCCACCCCCGAACCCAACGAGAACGTCGTGTTCGTTCCCCAGTTCCTCCGAGGTCTAGGTCTTGCCTTGGATCCTTTCGTCAGGGGTTTGATGTTTTACTATGGGCTAGATTTTCATGATCTAGCTTGAGACTCCTTTCTTCATATCACGACATTCATTATCGTGTGCGAGGCCTTCCTCCGGGTTACCCCTCACTTTGGCCTATGGCTCAAGACCTTTGAAGTGAAGCCAAAGCTGGTCGAGGGGGGGCATGCAGCGTGTGGAGGTGCCTTAATACGCAAGATGACGGGAGCTCCGTGGCCCAAAGGTTCCATCCCAGAGGTGTCTGAATTGTGGCAACGGGAGTGGTTCTACATCACGGCTCCTAGAAGTGCCAAGTGGGCGGCCCCCCTGTTTTCTGCTCGGGCCCCCCACCACAACTGATGTCATGGATCAGCAGAGGTCTAAGCTAGGGGCCAGCTAAGGACGTGCCTATACTGCAAGGCCACATTCGAGATCTCTTCAATGGAGATTTCAGTTTGATTGCGGTGATACAGGTTATGCTGGTTCGTCAAGTCCAACCTTGCAAACGCCGGCCTCTTCGCCTATGGGAGTTCAATACCGAGGGACCGCGTGCCATTCAAAATTTTCTCGGCCTGACGTACGAGGAGATGTACAAGTCATTCTTCGGACCTCAAACGGAGTGTCCGGGAATCACCGAGGATGTGGGCCTGAGTAGCAACTGCACCGCCGAACAGGTAAGGCATCTTGCGGTCGAACATACTTTCTCTACTTTGTTACGAAGTTATCTCTGAGAGTTTGCTTTTTGACCAGGACTGGCTAACAAAGGCGAAGTTGATTCGGTGTTCGGCCCCCCTCCTTGAGGGTTTGGAAAATCCGGTATTGGAAAAGATGCTCCAGACCGCACCTCGCCCGGAGCCCTTGAAGGAAGAGACTGTGGAGGATAATGCGGGCGGACGCGGGCTCCCAACGCTGACCACTGTAACCAAGGGAGCGAGTGTCTCCATGAAGGAAGGCGACCAGAAGAGGAAAAGGACTGCGCCCGGGGATTCGGAAGCCGAAGCTTCCAAACAGGAGAAGAAGTCTCCCACGGAGGGTCCTACCTCTGGGGGGCGCTGTTACCGCACAAAGTCCGCAGGGGGATCAATTCTCCACGAGTCGTAAGTGACCCGAAATACCTTTAATAGTACAGATATGCCATTTTTCGTCTGAGAAAATAACCACCGCATATATTTTGTAGCTCGGGCCTTAGCCCCTCTCAAATGAGCTCATCTTCGGGGGATCTTCTTCCAGAGATGATGGAGAGCGAGACGCCTCCTCCGGACTCCTCCGCTCCAGAAGCGGGCGACCCTGAAGTGTCATCGCGGAGGGCCTCTCCGAGCCCGGTGAGGCCAGAAGATAATCCCATTGACCCCCGAAGCTCCCAATGTCCGGCTCCCGAAGAGAGCACACAAAAGAGTCCGGCACCGTCTAGTGTGCGATCAGATGTTCTGAGGGAGTTGATGGAGCGAGCGGCCATCTCAGATGAACACCGTGTGCTGATGAACACGGTGATGGAGAGAATATAGTCCGCCGAAAGCGGATTGCATGAAGCTTTTATGAGTCTACTGACAGGCTTTGAGGTATGTAAAAGAATGTATAATAACCCTGCACATGTTAGGTGTGCCCTGTGTAGATAGTAGCCCCTGAGACTCTGGTTGTTGTCGGAAACGACGACGAACAGAGGATCATATTCCCAGGAAATAACCATACTGCCTTTATGTGCAGGTGATGGAAGCTCCGGTGGCTAGCCGGACTAGCGAGTTTGCCCATTTAGAACGGCAGTTGGATGCGGCAGACACCGACATCGAGCTTGTTAACAAAAGGCTTGACGAGGCACAGGGTAAGTACCAATATCTGGTAAACGCCACATAGGAAGAGCAGCATGATGCCAGTATCTTAAATATGTTGTGACTGCAGATGGAGCTGCCACTGTTGAAGCCTTGCGGGCAGAACTTGCCCGAGCCAAGGAACAAGCAAGGTTGGGTAATGCAGCTGCTGTGAAGGCGGCCGAAGAGTTGCAAGCCGAGAAGGCTGCGCATGGCGAGACCCGAGAGAAGATGGCCAACATGGCTGTGGAATTAAAAGCCGCCGCCGACCGGTGCCTGGTTCTTGAAAAGGAAAACCAAGCGAAGGCATCAGACCTTGAGAAGGCTGCTGCGACAAAAAAGGATCTCCGCTTTGCTATGAGGGCGAAGAAGGAGGAGCTGCGGGAAGCCGGGGATATTGTAGCTAGGAAATCCTTTATGTTGCGGAGGAAATTCGGAGATCCACGGTATGATCCTCTGAATCGACTATGGAGTTCGGAGGATGTGTATATGGATTTGGCGGCGAGCGCTGCCGATGCGGCCAAGTACTTCCAGGGTCAGACAGACCATGGAGTAGACCAGCTGTTTTGGAGACAATTCCATTCCCCCGAGCGTCCACTTTCATTGACTGATCAATTAGGCAAATGGGCCGAACTGATTAGGTTGTCCGGACTCTCCATGAGGTCTGTTGTGGATCACTTATGGCCGGAAGGGTCAAAACCGAACTGCTATTTCAGCTTGGTGCTGCAGTTCCTTGACGTGGTGCCGCGCATTAATGCGATGAAGAGGTCGGCGTGCATAGAGGGCGCACGGATGGCCTTTGCCCGTGTTAAGGCATACTGGGCGGAGATGGATGCTACCAATGTTGCAGCGTGGGATTCGGCTATAGGTCGAAAGGCTGTTGAGCACTATTTTGAAGAAGTTCTTGAGGGTGCCCGCTTGATAGAGACCCAGTGCTCAAAAAATATTATGTTTGAGTGATATGTAATCTCATTGTAAGCGAAATGCTTTTATAAAAATTTTATAAGGCTCTTTTTATACTTTTGCCTGAAAGTAATATGATGCCTCCTGGGCGGCCGTTTATGTATACATGTGTATAACCTGAAAGATTGCAGTCGTTGGCTTCAGCCCCCACGCATATAATGCGGAGGTGCTCGCAAAAACATGCGTTCACACTTAACCCAACGTCTTGGTCCTATTAAGGAGGTGATAGCGGAGCGAGCGAGGAAACCGGACTATAATGCTTTAGCACTTTCACTTAGCCATAGGAGTTTGACAGTGGGGCTACTAGATAGCCCCTGGTGGCTCCGCACTCTCCCGGTTCCGGGGTGCGTACATGCCTGGCCGGAAAACGGCCCTTCGTTAAGGCGGAGGAATTCTAACATTCCCACAGGTCATCAAGTGGTTGACCAGTCTCACGCTATATCATGACAGTCAGTTTTCGGCTTTCTCTACTGAGGTGCTCGTCCGGATGAACCAGGGCACAATCGCAGTAGTTCTCCTGGTGCTACCTTAGCCGGCAAAGCGGAACGTAAGGCACCAAAACACAGGAGCCGGGCAAACCCAACATTTGACCGAAGACAATGATTCGGAGCTGATGCATATGGGCCAAACTCGCGATGCCGAACACTCCCTAAGGTATTCGGTCTTTGTGGTATAAACCGGGCCTAAATAATGGCCTTTATAAGAAGCCCCCTGTGTCCAGGTACGTGCATTTTTCTGGCGTGGCCACATGCCAAGACGTCAGAATCTTTCTCAACGGTGGATATGTATCAACAAGAGACAGTAAAAAAGGTTTACGCAGGGTCTTAATCTAAAAAGAATCCTTGGAGCGGGTCCCTGCTGCACGTCTGCGCCTATGTCTCCGTTGTGCCGTATCCTGTACGGGTGTAGTACGATGATCGTCTGTAAAAGAGAGGAAGTTAATTGAAAAGGGTTGTCGGGCAAAAAGGATAGTTTTTAGAGAAACCCTGTGTAATGCAAGATGATAAGAAATTGCCACTTGTCTGCACACGTTGAGCCCCTTGTATTGACAAATAGGGGTGTGACCACTTATTTCCGTGTAAATAGCGGCGCCGGACTGGATTAGTTGTATCTGAGGTCTTGACGACCTATTGGATGCTTTCATTTGTCCGGGCGCCTTTAGTGTGCGGCGGCCAAGGCAGCCTCACTCTCTTCGGCGCGCAGAGATCGCTTGATATTTCTGTGCACTGTGAAGATGCCCCGTGGACCGGGCATCTTGAGTGTGAGGGAGGCGTAGTGCGGTATGGCATTAAAGCGAGCGAAAGCTTCGCGTCCGAGCAGTGCTTGATAGCCACTTTGAAACGGAGCGATGTGGAAAGTTAAATGCTCCCGACGGAAGTTATCGGGGGAGCCGAATATAACTTGTAGTGAGAGGGAGCCCATACAACGAGCCCCTGGGCCTGGCGTTACTCCTTTAAAGGTAGTATTGCTATGGCGAATTTGTGTTGGGTCTAACCCCATCCGGCGGATTGTATCCTGATATATTAGGTTTAGGCTACTGCCACCGTCCATCAAGACCCTTGTGAAGTGATATCCGCCAATTACTGGGTTTAATACCAGGGCAACCCATCCTGTGTGTCGGATACTTGCTGAGTAATCGCGATGGTCGAAAGTGATCGGTTGAGATGACCAGTGGCAGGACTTCGTAGTGATAGGCACCTGGGTATACTTTCCTGGGAGTGCCGTGTTGTTTTTTCCCTTGATTATGTGTAACACGTTTACTGTTTTGACTTATGGTGGAAATTTCTTTTGTTCCGCCGCGCCTTGCTTGGGAGGCTCATCCTCGTCTTCAGTTGGTGTATCCTCCCCCTTGTGCATGGCGTTGAGCTTGCCGTACTGCTTGAAGACCCAACATTCTCTGTGGGTATGATTAGCAGGTTTACCAGGGGTTCTATGGATCTGACATACTTGGTCCAGAATTTTGTTGAGGCTGGACAGTTCGTCCCTGGTGACTTTAGGCGGCTTTTGACCTGGCCGAGAGCTTTTGAATCCGGCATTTACTGCCGTGCCCTTCGTGCTGTCTTCTTTATTCCGGCGTTTATTATTGCTGTTGCGGCGTGATTTCCCATTTCCATCTCTAACTTCAGATGTACTAGGGTCGCTGGTGCTGCAATTGGCTAGCCAGCTGTCCTCCCCCGCGCAAAAGCGGGTCATGAGGTTTGTTAATGCAGCCATCGTTCTCAGCTTATTTTGGCCGAGGTGTCTGGCGAGCCATTCGTCACGGACGCTATGCTTGAAAGCTGCTAAGGCTTCGGCGTCTGGACAGTCAAAAATCTGGTTCTTTTTAGTAAGAAACCTGTTCCAAAGCTTTCGGACTGACTCTCCGGGCTGTTGAGTTATATGACTCAAATCGTCCGCATCCGGAGGTCGGACATATGTCCCTTGAAAATTTTCCCAAAAAGCGTCTTCGAGCTCTTCCCAACTTCCAATGGAGCTTTCAGGGAGGCCTTTGAGCCAGTGACGAGCTGGTCCTTTGAGCTTGAGGGGTAGGTATTTGATGGCGTGGAGATCATCTCCTCGAGCCATATGTATATGGAGGATGTAGTCCTCAATCCAAACCCCAGGGTCTGTTGTTCCGTCGTATGCCTCTATGTTTACGGGATTGAATCCCTCTGGAAATTCGTGGTCTAGCACCTCATCGGTGAAACATAGGGGGTGTGCGGCACCCCTGTAGCTGGGTGTACCGTGTTGTTCGGATGTTTGTTGTGTTGCATTGCATGCTGGGGCGCGCTTGTGTGGTCCATAGATGGATCTGGTTGCGCCGTCCTTTGGGTGCGAGCCCTTGCCTGGGTCACGTCTTGTATTGTGAGTGGCGTTGTATGCTGCCCTGTGTTGGTAAAGGGGTCGTCTATCCGACCAGGTGGCTGCTTTGATTTTGGTTGTGGGGGTTCTGAGGCCTCCTCATCGAATTCGGGTAGCAGCTTCCGTTTTGGGTAGCTTTTGGAGGGGCGATTGTCGCCGTACCTTGCTGCAGTGCTGAGTATTTTACTCCATCTGAATTGGAGTGTGTCTTGCGCGGCCTTGAGCCTTTGTTTCTGCTTTTTCAGGCTCCTCGCGGTGGCAACAAGCCTTTTATGGGCAGTTTGTTGCTCCAGGTGTTTGTCCGGTGTTATGTCGTCCGGGCCATTATCCTTGATATGATTTGTTTGTTCGGTTTGATTATCCGGACTGCCATTGTCCGGCAGCGGTTCGCCCTGCTCCAGCGCTGGGTCTGCGTGATCGCTATTTCTGTCGAGGCGGGATTTGGGGCGGCGCTTGCGTCGCCATTTTGACTGCTTTTCAAGGGAACAAGCCTTCGGTGCGTCCTTTGGTGTGTGCACCATGATACGTCATATGACGAGGTGGCATTCCGGGGCCCAATAAGCGCCGGTTCTTCATCATCTCCTTCATCGGCGTCCATACCGTCAATATCTTCGGAGTCGAAGTCGGGCATGTCGGTTAAGTCGTCGACAGTGGCTACAAAGTGGGTGGTGGGTGGGCTTTGAATTTCTTCATCGTCCGTACCCCAACCTTGCTGACCGTAGTTCGGCCAGGGCTCTCCCGATAAAGAGAGAGACTTCAGTGACTTCAGGATATCGCCGAAAGGCGAGTGCTGAAAGATGTTCGCGGTGGTGAACTCCATGATCTGCGTCCAATCGGATTCGATTGGCAGGGGCGCAGAGGGTTCGGAGTCCGGAGAGGAGTCCGGCTCCTTGGAGTCACGAGTCTCGTAGAGTACGGGGCTGGTGTTTGGCTCAATCGCCGTTGGGGTTGCAGCCCCCGAGGTGGCGTCCAACCGTCCATCCTCGATCGGTGCAGTTGGCTCCGAATTATGGGTCGGAGCCGATGCGGATGCAGCCTCCAGGGCACTATTCGGCGGCCGAGCTAGATCATGCTCATTGTGACAGTGCGGCGCGCTCGGCAGTGGCTCGAACCCGTCGAAGATCAAGTCCCCGCGGATGTCAACCATGTAGTTTAAATTTCCAAATCTGACCTGACGGCCAGGGGCATAGCTTTCGATCTGCACCAGATGGCCAAGTGAATTGGCCCGCAGTGCGAAGCCGCCGAAGATGAAGATCTGTCCGGGGAGGAAGGTCTCACCCTGGACTGCATCGCTATCGATGATCGTCGGAGCCATCGAGCCTGACGGCGATGACATAGAGGAACTCTCAATGAAAGCACCAATGTCGGTGTCAAAACCGTCGGATCTTGGGTAGGGTGTCCCGAACTGTGCGTCTAGGCCGGATGGTAACAGGAGACAAGGGACACGAAGTTTTACCCAGGTTCGGGCCCTCTCGATGGAGGTAAAACCCTACGTCCTGCTTGATTAATATTGATGATATGGGTAGTACAAGAGTAGATCTACCACGAGATCGAGGAGGCTAAACCCTAGAAGCTAGCCTATGGTATGATTGTTGATGTGTATGTTGTGCTACGGACTAAAACCCTCCGGTTTATATAGACACCGGGTAGGGTTAGGGTTACACAGAGTCGGTTACAATGGTAGGAGATCTTCATATCCGTATTGCCAAGCTTGCCTTCCACGCCAAGGAAAGTCCCTTCCAGACACGGGACAGAGTCTTCAATCTTGCATCTTCATAGTCCTGGAGTCCGGCTGAAGGTATAGTTCGGCCACCCGGACACCCCCTAATCCAGGACTCCCTCAGTGGGAGATCGAGGGACGAGGTGCGTGTGCGATAAAAAGATGCCCCGAGAGAAATCGAGATAGAGCATGCACATGTTTGTGATGGAGACTAATAATTAGCTACTCATATACATATAGGGGGGACTGCGTGTGCCTACAATTGAGTGAGAGACCATCATACTTGGCTAGGCGTGAGATTGTGTGTGTGCGTGTGTGATGGAGAGAGAACGAGGGAGAGAGAGAGAGTTTTAGATGGGTCTATCGAGTGCGAGTGAGATATGCATGTGTATGTGTGACCCAGGGAGATGGAGAGTTTGAGAGAGAGAGAGAGGGAAGAGATCCGAGACGGCAAAGTGGTGTGTGAGAGAGTTGCGGGCAATGAGCCAGGAAATTTGTGTGCGTACGATGAGTGCACCCAAGATATTTAGCTTGGACTAGAAAATCATATATAGTGTGCGAGAGATACCTATACATGGAGTGTGCATGCGAACTAGAAAGACCCCCCCCCCACACACAAAGAGAGAGAGAGAGAGAGAGAGAGAGAGAGATAGAGAGAGACAGGGAGAGGGACCAACAAGGTTTGTGTTTGGATGCGTGCAATAGAATTGAAGATTGTCGGCGAGAGAGAGAGAAGGAGTCGGGGAGAGGGGAGGTCACAAATTTTGCATCAAAGTCTGATATAAACTTGCATTCAAATATTTAAATTGGAGAACATGTTGCCTGCAATCCACACATGAACGGAGATATATCAAACAAGTTGTTCATTAATTTGACTTTCAACATGTTCATGGAATACTATAATACTATACAACATGCTACTCGATTGAGGTGTTCAATTTTGGATTTAGTTCACTATTTTGACCCAGTGAATGAGCTATTTCATTGAATCCAGATATTTCATTTTGGGTTTGATTATCGTTTTTGAGTGGGTCAACTATTTGTCATATAGTAAATCGTTAGCAACGAGCATGTAAAAACACATTAGTCCTGAGCGTCATCTCTCCATCTAAATAAGAAGTGGCAAGCTAATATTTCAAAATTTGATTCGAATCGACTTGGTAAGGTAGACGTGGATGCTCATTCTCCCAAAATTCGAACGAACCGCTAAACACCCTCTGCTCGGTGGAATTTGCCCGAGCAAATAAATGGAAGATGCGAAATTACCGGCCTATGTGGGACACCCATCAATTGGCCCGTTGTACATCGAGGGTAGGTTCATAACTTCATCCAAGTGCGCCTTCTCCTCGACCGAAATGACATGTGCCAAATAAGTTGTAAACCATGGGAAGAAAAACACCCTCTCCTCGTCTGAAATCGCTGGCGCCAACTATTTCAATACACGCCCTCCTCGCCCGAAGTCGCTCGCGCCGACTATTTCAAAACACGCCCTCCCCGCCCGAAATCGCTCGCGCCCACTATTTGGGAGAAGCAAAGCTACTCTACTATCCCCGACCCTTAGTACACAGACCCAAGCCCAGAAGCCTAAAGGCAGGGGTAGAACTGTAACTCCGCCCACATTTCAGACAAATGCATCCGTAAGACATGGTTCCCCCTCCCAATTCCCCATTCATACCTCGTGGGCGCCAAATCACCTTCTCCCCGGAAGCTCCCTTCTCCCCTGCAGTGAAACCTCAACCCCTCCTCCATGGCGCTCCCACCGCACCAAATTCACGGCCGTGCTCCTCCCCCATGCCGGAGACATTGTCCGTTTTGTTGGGGAACGTAGTAATTCAAAAAAAATCCTGCGATCATGCCAAACCTAAATAGGAAATGCATAGTAACAAGAGGGGAGAGTGTGTCCATGTACCCTCGTAGACCGAAAGCAGAAGCATTTAGTAACGCGGTTGATGAAGTCGAACGTCTTCACGATCCAACCGATCAAAGTACCGAACGTACGGCACCTCCGTGTTCAGCACACGTTCAGCATGATGACGTCCCTCGAGCTCTTGATCTAGTTGAGGACAAGGGAGAGTTCCATCAGCACGATGGCGTGGCGACGGTGATGATGAAGTTACTGGCACAGGGCTTCACCTAAGCACTACGACAATATGACCGAGGTGTTGAACTGCGGAGGGGGCACCACACATGGCTAAGAGATTGTCTGTTGTGCCTTTGGGGTGCCCCTGCCTACGTATATAAAGGGGGGAGGAGGAGGTGGCTGGCCAAGGGGGGCTCGCCCTGGGGGGGAGTCCTACTATGACTCTGTTCCTAGTAGGATGCGACTCCTTTCGTATTCCAAGAAGGGGAAGGAGGGAAGGAGAGGGAGAGGGTAAGGAAGGGGGGCCACGCCCCTCCCCCTAGTCCAATTCGGTCTGACCTTGGGGGGACGCCACCTTGTGGCCTTCCCTCTCCTACTCCCTTATGGTCCATTAGGTCCCATAACTTCCCGGGAGGGGGGGGGGGTTCCGGTAACCCCTCGGTTCCCCGATAAATATCCGAAACATCCCGAAACCTTTCTGGTGTCTGAATACCTTCGTCCAATATATCAATCTTTACCTCTCGACCATTTCGAGACTCCTCGTCATGTTCGCGATCTCATCCGCGACTCCGAACATAATTAGGTCATCAAATCACATAACTCATAATACAAATCGTCATTGAATGTTAAGCATGCGGACCCTACGGGTTCGGGAACTATGTAGACATGACTGAGACACATCTCCGGTCAATAACCAATAGCGGAACATGGATGCTCATATTGGCTCCTACATAGTCTATGAAGATCTTTGTCAGTCAAACCGCATAACAACATATGTTGTTCCCTTTGTCATCGGTATGTTACTTGCCCAAGATTCGATCATCGGTATCCGCATACCTAGTTCAATCTCGTCACTAGTAAGTCTCTTTACTCATTCTGTAATGCATCATCCCGTAACTAACTCATTAGTTAAATTGCTTGCAAGGCTTAAAGTGATGTGCATTACTGAGAGGGCCCAGAGGTACCTCTCCGATACATAGAGTGACAAATCCTAATCTTGATCTATGCCAACTCAACAAACACCATCGGAGACACCTGTAGAGCATCTTTATAATCGCTCAGTTACATTGTGACGTTTGGTAGCACACTAAGTGTTCCTCCGTTACTCGGGAGTTGCATAATCTCATAGTCAGAGGAATATGTGTAAGTCATGAAGAAAGCAATATCAATAAAACTAAATGATCATAATGCTAAGCTAATGGATGGGTCTTGTCCATCACATCATTCTCTAATGATGTGATCCCATTCATCAAATGACAACACATGTCTATGGTCAGGAAACTTAACCATCTTTGATTAACGAGCTAGTCAAGTAGAGGCACACTAAGGACACTCTGTTTCTCTATGTATTCACACATGTACTAAGTTTCCGGTTAATACAATTCTAGCATGAATAATAAACATTTATCATGATATAATTAAATATAAATAACAACTTTATTATTGCCTCTAGGGCAGATTTCCTTCAGTCTCCCACTTGCACTAGAGTCAATAATCTAGATTACATAGTAATGATTCTAACACCCATGGAGTCTTGGTGCTAATTATGTTTTGCTCGTGAGAGAGGCTTAGTCAACGGGTCTGCAACATTCAGATCCATATGTATTTTGCAAATCTCTATGTCTCTCTCCTTGACTTGATCGTGGATGGAATTGAAGTGTCTCTTGATGTGTCTGGTTCTCTTGTGAAATCTAGATTCCTTCGCCAAGGCAATTGCTTCCAGTATTGTCACAAAAGATTTTCATTGGACCCGATGCACTAGGTATTACACCTAGACTAGATATGAACTCCTCCATCTAGACTCCTTCATTTGCTGCTTCCGAAGCAGCTGTGTACTCCGCTTCACACGTAGATCCCGCCATGACGCTCTGCTTGGAACTACACTAATCGACAGGTCCACCATTCAATATAAATATGTATCCGGTTTGTGACTTAGAGTCATCCGAATCAGTGTTAAAGCTTGCATCGACATAACCATTTACGACGAGCTCTTTGTCACCTCCATAAACGAGAACCATATCCTTAGTCCTTTTCAGGTATTTTAGGATGTTCTTGACCATTGTCCAATGATCCATTCATGGATAACTTTGGTACCTCCCTGCTAAACTTATAGCAAGGCACACATCAGGTCTAGTACACAACATTGCATACATGATAGAACCTATGGCTGAGGCATAGGGAATGACCTTCATTTTATCTCTATCTTCTTCAGTTGTCGGGCACTGAGTCTGACTCAACTTCACACCTTGTGAGGGAGTCCTGGATTAGGGGGTGTTCGGGTAGCCAGACTATTCCTTCAGCCGGACTCCAGGACTATGAAGATACAAGATTGAAGACTTCGTCCCGTGTCCGGATGGGACTTTCCTTGGCGTGGAAGGCTAGCTTGGCGATGCGGATATTCAAGATCTCCTACCATTGTAACCGACTCTGTGTAACCCTAACCCTATCCGGTGTCTATATAAACCGGAGGGTTGTAGTCTGTAGGACATCAACTCCATATACAACAATCATACCATAGGCTAGCTTCTAGGGTTTAGCCTCCTTGATCTCGTGGTAGATCTACTCTTGTACTACCCATATCATCAATATTAATCCAGCAGGAGTAGGGTATTACCTCCATCGAGAGGGCCCGAACCTGGGTAAAAACATCGTGTCCCTTGTCTCCTGTTACCATCCGGCCTTGACGCACAGTTCGGGACCCCCTACCCGAGATCCGCCGGTTTTGACACTGACATTGGTGCTTTCATTGAGAGTTCCTCTGTGTCGTCGCCTTTAGGCCCGATGGCTCCTTTGATCATCAACAACGATGCGGTCCAGGGTGAGACTTTTCTCCCCGGACAGATCTTCGTCTTCGGCGGCTTCGCACTGCGAGCCAATTCGCTTGGCCACCTGGAGCAGATCGAAAGCTACGCCCCTGGCCATCAAGTCAGGTTTGGAAGCCTAAATTACATGGCAGACATCCACGGAGATTTGATCTTTGACGGATTCGAGCCACAACCAAGCGCGCCGCACTGTCTCGCGGGGCATGATCTAGCTCTGTCACCGAACAGTATCCCGGAGGCCGCAAACGCACCAGCTCTGACCCTTAATTCGGAGCCAGTTGTGTCAATCGAGGACGAGCGGTTGCACGTCACCTCGGGGGCTGCGACCTCAAAGGCGATCGAGCCGAACGCCGGCCCCACACTCCGCGTGACTCACGACTCCGAGGATCCGGACTCCTCTCCGGACTCCGAACCCCCCGCGCCCCTGCCGATCGAATCCGATTGGGCGCCAATAATGGAGTTCACCGCCGCGGATATCTTTCAGCACTCGCCTTTTGGCGATATCCTGAATTCTCTCAAGTCTCTCTCTTTATCAGGAGAGACCTAGCCGAACTGCGGTCAGCGAGGATGGGATACGGACGATGAAGAAATTCAAAGCCCACCCACCACCCACTTGATAGCCACTGTCGACAATTTAAACGGCGTGCTCAACTTCGACTCCAGAGACATCGACAACATGGATGACGATGCAGGAGATACCGATGAACCAACGCCCATAGGGCATTGGACAGCCACCTCATCTCACGATGTGTACATGGTGGATACCCCTAAAGGAAGCGACAACGAGGAAAAATGGGATGGAACGGGAGATCGACCCCCCTAAAAGCAATCAAAGCGTCGGCGTAAACACCGACCCAAGCCCCGCCTCAATAAAAACCCAACCATAGAGCAGGACGAGCCGGTAGACGACGAGCAGGCCTTAGAGCAACCGTCCGAACAGGGCAACACGGATAGAGAAACCGAACATCCCTCCTCCGGCGAAAACGGCATTCCGGACGACCTCACGCCGGATAAACCCATAGAGCAGAAGAATCTCCCCAAGAGGCTCGTTGCAACTGCACGTAGCCTGAAAAAGCAGAAGCGGAAGCTAAAAACAGCGGAACATGCACTCCGGATTAGATGGAGCAAAGTAATCAATACCGCAGATAAATATGGCGACGGTCGCCGCACTAAAAGCTATCCGAAAAGAAAGCTACTGCCTGAATTCGACGAAGAGGCCCTAGAGCCCTCGCATTCAAAAAATAAGAAAGCCACACGGTCGGATAGACGACCCCACAAAGCAGCAAGCGGCGCCACACTTAAATCGGCATGCGACCCACCTAAGGATTCACATCATGGCCCAGTTAGGTCCATTTATGGGCCAAGAAAGCAAGCTCTCGTAAGCAATGCAATAAAGCCATCATCAGAATCCGGCACAGCCAAATACAGGGGCGCCGCACACCCCCTATGTTTCACCGATGAGGTCCTGGACTATGAATTTCCAGAGGGATTCAAACCCGTAAACATAGAGGCATATGATGGAACAACAGACCCTGGAGTCTGGATCGAGGATTATATCCTCCACATACACATGGCTAGAGGAGATGATCTCCACGCCATAAAATATTTACCCCTTAAGCTTAAAGGGCCAGCTCGGCATTGGCTTAAAAGCCTTCCTGAAAACACAATTGGAAGTTGGGAAGAGCTCGAGGATGCTTTCCGAGCAAATTTTCAAGGGACCTATGTCCGCCCTCTAGATGCAGACGATCTTAGTCACATAACTCAACAGCCCGGAGAATCAGCTCGGCAGTTCTGGAATAGATTCCTCACTAAAAAGAATCAGATAGTCGACTGTCCGGACGCCGAAGCCTTAGCAGCTTTCAGGCATAACGTCCGAGACGAATGGCTCGCCAGACACCTCGGCCAAGAAAAGCCAAGAACAATGGCCGCACTAACAAGCCTCATGACCCGCTTTTGTGCAGGAGAGGACAGCTGGTTGGCAAGGTGCAGCTCTAGCGACCCAAGTACATCCGAAACTAGGGATGGAAACGGAAAACCGTGACGCAACAAGGACCGTCGCCGGACTAAGGAAAAAAGTCCAAAGAGCACGGCAGTCAATGCCGGATTCAAAGGTTCACGACAAAATCAGACAAAACCACCCCTCCAGGATAACAGGGATGATCCATCCAACTTAAATAAAATCCTGGATAGGATATGTCAGATACACAGTACTCCCGGGAAGCCTGCTAACCATACCCACAGAGATTGTTGGGTTTTCAAACAATCCGGCAGACTCAATGCCGAACACAAGGGGCTCGACACACCAAGCGAAGACGAGGACGAACCCCAAAAGCAGAGCACCAGGAAACAAAAGAACTTCCCACAAGAAGTAAAAACACTGAACTTACTTCACATAACAAAACGTGCGGCGCCCATAAAGGTACGCACCACACGACCTATCCCCAAAGGGTCCCGCCACTGGTTGTCAAAACCAATCATCTTCGATCAGCTAGATTATTCTAGAAATATCAAGAATGCAGGCTGGACTGCCTTGATACTCGATCCAATAATTGGTGGACTCCGGTTTTCAAATGTCCTTATGGACGGCGGCAGTGGACTAAACCTGATATATCAGGATACAATCCATCACATGGGGATAAACCCAGCAAGAATCCACCGCAGCAAAACCTCCTTTCAAGGGGTAACGCCTAGTCCGGACACCCATTGTATGGGTTTTCTCCGGCTCGAAGTTATATTCGGCTCTGCCGATAACTTCCGCCGCGAAAAGCTGACCTTCCATATCGACCCGTTCTCAAGTCACTATCAAGCACTACTGGGACGCGAAGCTTTCGCCCGCTTTAACGCAATACCGCATTATGCATCTCTCACGCTTAAGATGCCCGGTCCACGAGGCATCATCTCTTTGAAGGGGAAGCACTAAAGTGCACCTCTCCAAGCGGAGGACTGTGCGGCCGCTTTGACAGCCCCACAGTAAAATGGCCTCACCGGCCAAAAAACTTCGAAATAGGTCATTAAAGACCACGAACGCGGATAGACGAGTTCGGGACAAAATCATCATTGATGCAGGCTTAGTGGCCATATACCCCCACTAGGGGCTCCATCCATATACAATAAGAGACAATAAAGATCAATTTTATATATTTTACTTTACACTTTGTTTATTTTAAACTTTTGTTCGACACGACCCGTTTTCAACTCAGTTCCTCTCTTTTACAGATGAACGTCGTGCAGCGCCCGTCCAGGATACGGCACAACGGAGACACAGGCGCAGACGTGCAGTAGGGACCCGTCATAAAGGATTCTTTTTAGATTAAGACCCTGCGTAATCCTTTTTTACTGTCTCTTGTTGCTACACATCCCCTGGTTTTTTCTGATATAACCAAAGGAGGAGGCTGGCATCTTGGCATGTGGCCACGTCAGAATTTTTGCACGTACCTGGACACCAGGGGCTTTTTTAATAAAGAGTGTTGTTTCGCCCGCACTCATAAAGACCGAACACCTTAGGGAGTGTTCGGCGTCGCGAGTTTTGGCATTATATGCATCAGCTCCGAATCATGTCTTTGGTCAAATGTTGGGTTGCCCGGCTCCTGAGTTCGGCTACCTTACGTTCCGCTCTATCGGCTAAGGTAGCACCAGGAGAACTACTGCGATTGTGCCCCGGTTCGGCCGGGCGAGCACCTCAGTAGAGAAAGCCGAAAACTGACTGTCATGATGTAGCGTGAGACTGGTCAGCCACTCGATGACCTATCGGAATCTATCAGATTCCTCCGCTTTAACGAAGGGCCGCTTCCCTGTCAGGCACATACGCGCCCCGAACTCGGGCGAGCGCAGTCACCACCAAGGGGCTTCCTAAATAGTCTCACTGTCAAGCTCCTATGGCTAAGTGAAAGTGTTAAGCATTATAGTCCGGTTGCCTGGCCCGCTGCGCTATCACCTCCTTTGTAGGACCAAGACGTTGGGTTAAGTGTGAAAATGCGTCTTCTGCGAGCACCCCCGCACTATGTGCGTGGGGGCTGAAGCCAACGACTGCCATCTTTCAGATTTTGTATATATATATATATATATATATATATATATATCTTAAAACAGCCGCACAGGAGGTGTTCCCAATACTTGAAGGCACAAGTATAAAAAGGCCACTACAGTTTATCAAAATATTACTTTATGCTATCATAACATAGCATCTTTCGAGCACTGCGTCTCTATTACACGAGCACCTTCAAGGACTTCCTGAAAATAGTGCTCGGAGGGTACTCGGCTTTTGTCCGAATCTCGGGACGCAACAACGGTGGTCTCCATCTCTGCCCAGTATGTCTTGACACGGGCAAGAGCCATCCTTGCGCCCTCTATTCATGCTGGCCTCTTCATTGCATTAATACGCGGCACCGCGTCAAGGAATTGCTGCACCAAGCTGAAATAACTCTTCGGCTCCGATCTCCCCGGCCACAGATGACCCATGACGTACTTCATGGCGAGTCCGGACAACCTATTAAGTTCGGCCCATTGAGCCAAACGATCGTCCACTGCCAGTGGACGCTCTGGATTGTGAAACTGCGACGAGAAAAGCTTTTCCACTTCGCGATCTTTCTGATCTCGAAAGTGTGCGGTCGCATCAGCAGCACTCGCTGCCAAATCCAGATAGGTATCCTCCACACTCCACATCCGGTCCAACGGAGCAAAATTCGGATCGCAAAATTTCCTTCGCAGCATAAAGGGCTTTCCAGCCACAATCTGTTCGGCCTGACGTAGCTCCTCATTCGCAGCTCTCATCGCAGAGCGCGCGTCCTTGGCATTGGCAACGGCCTTCTCTAAGTCCGTCTGTTTCCCGTGGTCTTCTTTCTCAAGAAGTCTGCAACGTTCTGCAGCACTCTTTAACTTTTTGGCCATCTCTTCCTTGCTTCGGCAATGAGCAGCCTGTTCGGCTCTCAGCTCTTCAAGGGCTTTCTTGGCAGCCGCATCACTTTCTCTGGCTTGTTCTTTAGCTCGGGCAAGTTTTGCCCTAAGACTCTCCACGGCGGCCGCACCATCTGCGTCAAGCACACACATCGTAAGACACTGGCATAAAACTCTTCTTACCTGATGCCGCCCGAGGAATTACATACCTTGAGCCTCATCAAGCCACTTGTTGACAAGCGCGATGTCGGCATCTGCCACGTCCAGTTGCCGCTTTAGTTCGGCAAAATCATCAGTTCGGCTCGATTCCGGACACCCTGCCGCCTACATTCAAAGGCGACATCTTAGACCTGGGATTATGATCCTCCGCGTGCCGTCATTTCTTGACGACGCGCAGAGTCTCAGGGGCTACTATCTACACAGGGCGCATCTTATTAATGCGCAACGGACAAAAGTGTACATTATCTAATGTACCTCAAAACCCGTCAGTAAACTTTTGACGGCCTCATGCAATCCGCTCTCTGCGGATGAGATCCTTTCAATCACCGTGCCCATCAATGCACGGTGCTCCTCCGAGATAGAAGCTCACCCCAGCAGAATCTTTAGCTCCTCCGGCCGAGCACCAGACGGTGCCGGACTTGTTCCACGACCTCTTTCGAAGGTCGGACGCGGAGAACCTCAGGGGGCCACATAGCTATCTTCCGCCCCTGCCAGATTCGGAGAAACCCTCCGCGACGACACCTCAGGGTCGCCCTCCTCTCTAGGCGGCACGGCAGGGGGAGGCGTCCCGCTCTCCATCATCTCCGGAAGGAGATCCCCCGAAGACAAGCTCTGCTGAGAAGGGCTGAGGTCCGAGCTACAAGGTAAAAATTCGGTTAATCTTCTCAGATATAAATTAAGGATTTTCCTCACCCCTCAAAAGGAAAATCTTTCTCTACTTATGTCTCGCTGGAGGGCTGATCCCCTTGAGGGCGTAGTCCGGCCGAGGAACTCCCCGGTGTCGGACCCTCTGACGAGGATTTTTCCCCCTGCTTCGAGGCCATGGTTTTCCGGGTCGTCAGAGGCGGCTCTCTTCTTCCCCTTAGGAGAGGAATTGTCGGTTCCTCCCTTCGGAGCAGCCTCCTTCGAGGAGGCCATAGTTTCCTTGTCCTCCCCCTTGCTTCCCTCCAAAGGCATTATCTCCAGCATCCTGACCAGCACGGGATCCGGCCTGGTTTCGGGAAG
Organism: Triticum urartu; assembly: GCF_003073215.2. Classification (NCBI taxonomy): domain Eukaryota; kingdom Viridiplantae; phylum Streptophyta; class Magnoliopsida; order Poales; family Poaceae; genus Triticum; species Triticum urartu. The sequence goes on from NC_053027.1 coordinate 61,439,416, forward strand.
GGGAGCCGGACACCTGATCAGCTTTGCCTTCGCTATCCACTCCTGTATGAAAGGATGACTCTTTTAGGGGCAAGTTTATGACAATTATACGGATAGAAGGTCTGGGCACAAGGTTGCTTACTTGAGTATCCGGGCGATTGCAGCTTAGGCCTGCGTCCTCGGTTAAATCCGGACACATCTCTTGTGATCCGAAGAACAGTTTATACATCTCCGCGGGCGTTGCGCCCATGAAATTCTGGAGAGCTCGCGGTCCCTCTGGATTAAACTCCCATAGGCGAAGGGAGCGACGTTTGCCGGGCAATATTCGGCGAATCAGCATGACCTGCGTCACCTTGACCAGGCTGAGGTCTCCCTCCAAGAGATCCTTAATGCGGCCCTGTAACAAGGGCACGTCTTTGGGCAAACCCCAATCTAACCCTCTGTTGACCCATGACACTAGCCGTGGTGGGGGACCCGAGCGAAAGGCAGGAGGCGCCACCCACTTGGTACTCCGGGGAGCGGTGATATAAAACCACTCTCGTTGCCACAAGCCTAGCTCCTCTTGAAAAGAGCCCTCGGGCCATGGAGCATTAGCATTTTTGCTTATAACAGCGCCTCCGCACTCTGCGTGCCGTCCCTTGATCATCTTCGGCTCCATTTTGAAGGTCTTGAGCCATAATCCGAAGTGAGGGTAACACGGAGGAGCGCTTCACACACGACAATAAACGAGGAGATATGGAGGATGGACTCCGGAGCTAAGTCATGGAATTCCATCCCATAATAAAACAGCAGTCCCCTCACAAAGGGATCCATTGGGAAGCCCAACCCCCGAAGGAAGTGAGACATGAACACCACGCTCTCACCAGGATGGGGACTGGGAATGACCTGCCCTTGAGCAGGCAACCTATGCGAAATTTCGCCGGTCAGGAACTTAGCCTCCCTCAACTTTAGTACGTCCTCCTCCGTGACGGAGGAGGGCGTCCATCAGTCTTGAAGGTCAGAACCGGACATTGTCGAAGGTCCGAAGCGCCTGGAATCTGGAGCCTAGGGTGTTGGAATTCGAGGCGACGGGTGAACTCGCTTGAGATTGAAAAAAGGAGTAAGGCCTTGGTCTCTTTATAAGAGGTTTAATACCAAGAGCCCTCCCCGTAACCGTTCGGGACTCATCTTAAATCGAGGAAACGTGCTAACGGGCACGGTTGGGTTACCCACGTCCGTATTGATGAGAGTCCCGTAAAAGGGGTACACGATCTCTGCCTTGACAAGACGTGCCAAGGAAACCGCCTCGCAAAACGTGCTGAGGTGGAAAAGTAAAAACGATTCGAGTAAAGGACTTGGCCGTAGTGTGATGACGCACTGCGGAATACGTCAGCAGATTTGATTTGTGTTAATATTATTCTCTCTATGGCAATATGTGGAAACTTATTTTGCAGAGCCGGACACTACTCTTGGTGTTTACAATCTTCTATGAAGGACTTGGAGGAGGAACCCTCCTTGCAATGCCGAAGACAATCTGCGCGCCGGAATCATCGTCATTGAAGCCTGGTTTAGGGGCTACTGAGGGAGTCCTGGATTAGGGGGTGTTCGGGTAGCTGGACTATACCTTCAGCCGGACTCTAGGACTATGAAGATACAAGATTGAAGACTTCGTCCCGTGTCCGGATGGGACTTTCCTTGGCGTGGAAGGCAAGCTTGGCGATGCGGATATTCAAGATCTCCTACCATTGTAACCGACTCTGTGTAACCCTAACCCTATCTGGTGTCTATATAAACCGGAGGGTTGTACTCCGTAGGACATCAACTCCATATACAACACTCATACCATAGGCTAGCTTCTAGGGTTTAGCCTCCTTGATCTCGTGGTAGATCTACTCTTGTACTAGCCATATCATCAATATTAATCAAGTAGGAGTAGGGTATTACCTCCATCGAGAGGGCCCGAACCTGGGTAAAAACATCGTGTCCCTTGTCTCCTGTTACCATCCGGCCTTGACGCACAGTTCGGGACCCCCTACCCGAGATCCGCCGGTTTTGACACCGACACCTTGTAACACAGGCAAGAACCCTTTCTTTGACTGATCCATTTTGAACTTCTTCAGAACTTTATCAAGGTATATGCTTTTTGAAATTCCAATTAAGCGTCTTGATCTACCTCTATAGATCTTGATGCCCAATATATAAGCAGCTTCACCGAGGTCTTTCATTGAAAAATTATTATTCAAGTATCATTTTATGCTATCCAGAAATTCTGTATTATTTCCAATCAACAATATGTCATCCACATATAATATTAGAAATGCTACAGAGCTCCCACTCACTTTCTTGTAAATGCAGGCTTCTCCAAAAGTCTGTATAAAACCATCTGCTTTGATCACACTATCAAAGCATATATTCCAAGACCGAGAGGCTTGCACCAGTCCATAAATGGATTGCTGGAGCTTGCACACTTTGTTAGCACCTTTAGGATCGACAAAACCTTCTGGTTGCATCATATACAACTCTTCTTTAAGATATCCATTAAGGAATGCCATTTTGACATCCATTTGCCAAATTTCATAATCATAAAATGCGACAATTGCTAACATGATTTGGACAGACTTAAGCATCGCTACGAGTGAGAAGGTCTCATCATAGTCAACTCCTTGAACTTGTAGAAAACCTTTTGCAACAAGTCGAGCTTTGTAGACAATAATATTACCATCAGCGTCAGTCTAGTTCTTGAAGATCCATATATTCTCCATGGCTTGTCGATCATCGGACAAGTCAACCAAAGTCCACACTTTGTTCTCATACACGGATCCCATCTCAAAATTCATGGCCTCAAGCCATTACACGGAATCATCTTCGCTTCCTCATAGTTCGTAGGTTCATCATGGTCAAGTAACATGACCTCCAGAATAGGATTACCGTACCACTCTGGCACGGATCGTACTCTGGTTGACCTATGAGGTTTGGTAGTAACCTTATCTGAAGTTTCATGATCATCATCATTAGCTTCCTCACTAATTGGTGTAGGAATCACTGGAACTGATTTCTGTGATGAACTACTTTCCAATTCGGGAGAAGGTACAATTACCTCATCAAGTTCTACTTTCCTCCAACTCACTTCTTTCGAGAGAAACTTCTTCTCTAGAAAGGATCCATTCTTAGCAACGAATATCTTGCCTTCGGATATGTGATAGAAGGTGTACCCAACAGTCTCCTTTGGGTATCCTATGGAGACACATTTCTCTGATTTGGGTTCAAGCTTATCAGGTTGAAGCTTTTTCACATAAGCATTGCAGCCCCAAACTTTAAGAAACGACAGCTTAGGTTTCTTGCCAAACCACAGTTCGTATGGTGTCGTCTCAACGGATTTAGATGGTGCCCTATTTAACGTGAATGCAGCCGTCTCTAACGCATAACCCCAAAATGATATTGGTAAATCGGTAAGAGACAGCATAGATTGCACCATATCTAATAAGTACGGTTACGACGTTCAGACACACCATTACGTTGTGGTGTTCTAGGTGGCGTGAGTTGCGAAACTATTCCACATTGTTTCAAATGAAGACCAAACTCATAACTCAAATATTCACCTCCACGATCAGATCGTATAAACTTTATTTTCTTGTTACGATGAATTTCCACTTCACTCTAAAATTCTTTGAACTTTTCAAATGTTTTAGACTTATGTTTCATTAAGTAGATTTACCCATATCTGCTCAAATCATTTGTGAAGGTCAGAAAATAACGATACCCGCTGCGAGCCTCAACACTCATCGGACCGCATACATCAGTATGTATTATTTCCAATAAGTCAGTTGCTCGCTCCATTGTTCTGGAGAATGGAGTCTTAGTCATCCTGCCCATGAGGCATGGTTCACAAGCATCAAGTGATTTCAAAAGCCCATCAACATGGAGTTTCTTCATGCGCTTTACATCAATATGACCTAAATGGCAGTGCCACAAATAAGTTGCACTATCATTATTAACTTTGCATCTTTTGGCTTTAATATTATGAATATGTGTATCACTACAATCGAGATTCAACAAAAATAGACCACTCATCTAGGGTGCATGACCATAAAAAATATTACTCATATAAATAGAACAACCATTATTCTCTGATTTAAATGAATAACCTTCTCACATTAAACAAGATCCAAATATAATGTTCATGCTCAACGCTAGCACCAAATAATAATTATTTAGGTCTAAAACTAATCCCGACGGTAGATGTAGAGGTAGCATGCCGACCGTGATCACATCGACTTTGGAACCATTTCCCACGCGCATCGTCACCTCGTCCTTAGCCAATCTTTGTTTAATCCGTAGCCCTTGTTTCGAGTTGGAAATATGAGCAACAGAACCAGTATGAAATACCCAGGCGCCACTACGAGCATTAGTATGGTACACATAAATAACATGTATATCAAATATACCTTTCACTTTGCCATCCTTCTGATCCACCAAATACTTGGGGCAGTTCTGCTTCCAGTGACTAGTACCTTTGAAGTAGAAACACTCAGTCTCAGGCTTAGGTCCAGACTTGGGTTTCTTCCCTTGAGCAGCAACTGGCTTGTTGTTCTTCTTGAAGTTCCTCTTCTTCCCTTTGCCCTTTTTCTTGAAACTAGTGGTCTTGTTAACCATCGACACTTGATGCTCCTTCTTGATTTCTACCTCCACAGCCTTTAGCATCGCAAAGAGCTCGGGAATTGTCTTTTCCATCCCTTGCATATTATAGTTCATCACGGAGCCTTTATAGCTTGGTGGAAATGATTGAAGAACTCTGTCAATGACACTATGATCAGGAAGATTAACTCCCAGCTGAGTCAAGTGGTTGTGGTACCCAGACATTCTGAGTATATGTTCATTGACATAACTATTCTCAACCATTTTGCAGCTATATATAGAACTTGTTGGAGACTTCATATCTCTCAACTCGGGCATTTGCTTGAAATATTAACTTCAACTCCTGGAACATCTCAATGCTCCATGACGTTCAAAATGTCTTTGAAGTCCCAATTCTAAGCCGTAAAGCATGGCACACTGAACTATCGGGTAGTCATCAGCTTTGCTCTGCCAGACGTTCATAACGTCCGGAGTTGCTCCTGCAGCGGGTCTTGCACCTAGTGGTGCTTCCAGGACGTAATTCTTCTGTGCAGCAATGAGGATAATCCTCAAGTTACGGACCCAGAACATGTAGTTGCTAACATCATCTTTCAACTTAGCTTTCTATAGGAACGCATTAAAATTCAAGGGAACGGTAGCACGGGCCATTGATCTACAACAACATAGATATGCAAAAACTATCAGGTACTAAGTTCATGATAAATTCCAGTTCAATTAATCATATTACTTAAGAACTCCCACTTAGATAGACATCCCTCTAGTAATCTAAATGATCACGTGATCCATATATATCAACTAAACCATGTCCGATCATCACGTGAGATGGAGTAGTTTTCAATGGTGAACATCTCTATGGTGATCATATCTACTATATGATTCACGTTTGACCTTTCGGTCTCAGTGTTCCGAGGCCATATCTGCATATGCTAGGCTCGTCAAGTTTAACCCGAGTATTCTACACGTGCAAAACTAGCTTGCACCCATTGTATGTGAACGTAGAGCTTATCACACCCGATCATCACATGGTGTCTCGGCACAACAAACTGTAGCAATGGTGCATACTCAGGGAGAACACTTGTACCTTGAAATTTAGTGAGGGATCATCTTATTATACTACCACCGTACTAAGCAAAATAAGATGCATAAAGGGTAAACATCACATGCAACCCAAATATGTGACATGATATGGCCATCATCATCTTGTGCCTTTGATCTCCATCTCCAATGCACCGTCATGATCTCCATCGTCACCGGCTTGACACCTTGATCTCCAACGTAGCATCATTGTTGTCTCGCCAACTATTGCTTCTAGGACTATTGCTATCGCTTAGTGATAAAGTAAATTAACTACATGGCGATTGCATTTCATACAATAAAGCGACAACCATAAGGCTCCTGCCAGTTGCCGATAACTTTTACAAAACATGATCATCTCATACAACAATTTATATCTCATCACGTCTTGACCATATCACATCACAACATGCCCTGCAAAAACAAGTTAGACGTCCTCTACTTTGTTGTTGCAAGTTTTACGTGGCTGCTACGGGCTTCTAGCAAGAACCATTCTTACCTACGCATCAAAACCACAACGATTTTTCATCAAGTGTGTTGTTTTAACCTTCAATAAGGACCGGCCGTAGTCAAACTCGATTCAACTAAAGTTGGAGAAATAGACACCCGCCAGCCACCTGTGTGCGAAGCACGTCGGTAGAACCAGTCTCATGAATGCGGTCATGTAATGTCGGTCCGAGCCGCTTCATCCAACAATACCGCCGAATCAAAGTAAGACGTTGGTGGTAAGTAGTATGACTATTATCGCCCACAAATCTTTGTCTTCTACTCGTGCATATAATATCTACGCATAGACCTGGCTCTGATACCACTGTTGGGAAATGTAGTAATTCAAAAAAAATTCCTATGATCACGCAAGATCTAACTAGGAGATGCATAGCAACGAGAGGGGATAGTGTGTCCACATACCCTCGTAGACCGAAAGCGGAAGCGTTTAGTACCGCAGTTGATGTAGTCAAATGTCTTCACGATCCAACCGATCCAAGTACCGAATGTACGGCACCTCCGTGTTCAGCATACGTTCAACACGATGACGTCCCTCGAGCTCTTGATCTAGTTGAGGACGAGTGAGAGTTCTGTCACCATGACGGCGTGGCGACGGTGATGATGAAGTTATCGGCGCATGGCTTCACCTTAGCACTACGGCAATATGACTGAGGTGTTGAACTGTGGAGGGGGCACCGCACACAACTAAGAGATTGTCCATTGTGCCTTTGGGGTCACTACAAAAAAAGACACATCCGTGACATTTTGGGCCGAACGATTTTTTTTCTGTCATATGTATGACCCTTCTATGACGATAATTGTGACAAAACCCGGTATCATCATAGATGTGGTGGGCTCCTACTTCTATGACAAAAAATCATGACAGAAAATGGGCTTTTCGTCCTGGGCGGGCTGGAGACGCAGCTGCATGACATTCTTTGGGCCATCCATGACGGAAAAAACCGTGGTAGAAGCAAGGGCGAGGAAAATTTCGAGAAGTTCCCGATTACGGTGGGAGGTCGGGGGCCGAGCGATGCGCGCTTCTCTCGTACACGTATGCGTGTGTGTGCGAGGCATTGACTCTAACTGAACCCGAGCGAGGCGTTGGGCTCTAACTGAACCCGAGCGATTGCACTGCAGGCTACGCGTTACTGAACCCGAGCGATCGATCGATGGCTGTTAACTGAACCCTATCGAGCGATTCCTTCGCTACTGCTGCTAACTGAAGCCGATCGATGCTGCCTCTGGATGAACAGTGAGCGTTGCGGGGGGGGAGGGGTTGGATGAACAGTTCCCGGTGGGGGTGGATGAACAGGACCCCGATCGATCGAGCCAGTTGGGGCTGGATGAACAGGACCCCCGTGGAGGGGTGGATGAACAGGACCACCCCGTGGAGGGCTGGATGAACAGTAGACGGTGGAGGGCGGGATGAACAGTAGCCTGTGGAGGGGTGGTTGAACAGGAGCCCGTGGAGAGGGCTGGTTGAACAGTAGCTGGTGGAGTAGCGCGCGGTGGTGGCTGGATGAACAGGAGCCCGTGGATGAACAGTCGCAGGTGGAGGCTGGAGGAGGTCGACGGTGGATGAACAGTAGCTCGTGGAGGCTGGAGGGGGTCGACGGTGGAGATGAACAGTATCCCGTGGAGTCCCGTTTTGCGGTACGCCACACCCCTCCAGATGAACAGGACCCCCATTTCGACCGTAGCGCTCCAATACAAGTCCGTTTCCTCCGTTTTGCGGTACGCCACACCCCTCCCGATGAACAGGACCCCTGTTTCGACCGTAGAAGGACCGTTTCCTCCGTTTTACGGTACGCCAGACCCCTCCCGATCAACAGGACCCCGTTCCGAACGTAGGAGGTCCGTTTCCTCCGTTGTGCGGTACGGCAGGGCTCATTTCCATCGCCTGTTCCGTCCAAGCCCTCCCGATGAACACGACCACGCATTCCGTTCCGACCCAGCCGGTTGGCTCCCATGCATTCCGTTGCCTCCCGATGAACACGACGCATTCCGTTGCCTCCCGATGAACACGACGCATTCTGTTGCCTCCCCATGAACACGACGCATTCCGTTGCCTCCCCATGAACACGACGCATTCTGTTGCCTCCCCATGAACACGACGCATTCCGTTGCCTCCCCATGAACACGACGCATTCCGTTGCCTCCTCATGAACATGACGACGACGCTGTTTCTCCGTTCCGACCCAGCCATGTACATGAGCACTGGCCGTACGTATGCGCGAGTAGGCGTTCGAGACCCCGCCCATATGTACACATATGTGGCCGTATTTTCTTTATTGCACCCTGGCTGCTGTACGTACGTGTACATGCTACGTGCGCGCCTCTACTACGACATGTGCACGCCTCTACTATGACACGTGCGCGCCTCTACATCCACCAGTATATATGTACGTACACGTTCATGACCAGAATGACAACACTACGTACGCTTCGACCAGGTGGGTCCCAACTGTCAGGCACTTCCTTGTGTGTGAAGATGTAGCTGGTGGGTCCCAGCAGTCAAGGGGGCGAATCGTTTTTTTGCCCAGACGCACTTCCTTGCGTGCGAAGATGTAGCTGGTGGGTCCCAGCAGTCAGGGGAAACGTTTTTTCGCGAAATACAGTGGCCCGTCTGGTGGGTCCCAGCTATCAGGTGGAGGAATCATTATTTTCCACATAATAAGGAGGCACTTCCTTGCTGCGGCCGTGGACCCAGCTGTCAGCCTCTCCACATACAGTCCATGTCCGATGGAAGTCGTTCCTTGACCATGTTGACCACGCCGCGCCGAGAGCACCAGGGCGGTGGATGACGGCGAGGCCTAGGAAGGGGACGACACGGAGGCAGGGAAGACTCGGCAGTTGTTTCCCATGCGGAGGGGAGTACGACTGTACGAGGGTTTACTGGTTCGTCTGCCGTCGCCGGAGAATAACAACAGGTGTGGGTGAGTAGAGGGATGGCTAGACCAGCGATGGGAGTACGGTCGGGCGGTGAGGCCTGCGCGGCAGCACATCCGGCCGCGAGGAGGAGGGAGCAGGCAGTCCCGCCGGCGCTTTTTTGAGCGGCTGGAGCAGGAAGAGCAGAGATTGAAGAAGCGCGACGGCCGTTGGATGGACATCCAACAGTCAGTGCTTGTGCGTCAACCTTTTTTTTAGGAAAGCCTCAAATCTGTGGAAAACAGCATGCAGCCCATCTGCCATTATTTCTAATAATTTACAGCCCATTTGCTAATTCTTAAGGTTTTTTTGGAGCCCATATTCTTTTTGTTAGCATTACAACCCATATTGTTGCATATTTTGGTGCGGTCCGGACTGTTTTTAATCCCGAAATTTCGACTCACATTCAAACTGATTTTAAAAATAAATGTATATCAATATAAAATCCAAAAAATTATCCACGCATAAAAATTAATGTAATGTAAAATCTTGAAATGAAAAAAAAGATATTTGAAACTAATTGCCGGTTTGATGTGTTTTAAAAATGTACAACCCATTTCTCATTACTGATGGGCCATTTTCTCGGCCAGCCGAATGAAAGCTCTCCTCGTCTTGAAAGATTTGCAGCCCAACAGGCCTGACAAAGCGACTTACTTGGCAAATCACAAAAAAACTAGGATGTGGTCATGGACCCAGTTGTCAGCCTCTCCACATACAGTACTCTTCCGATGGAAGTCATTCCTTGACCACGTTGACCACGCCGCACGGAGAGCACTACGGCAGTGGACGACGGCGAGGCCTAGGAAGGGGACGACGCGGCAGTGGAAGCCCGCGCGGAGAGGACTACGAGGGTTCACTGGTTCAGCTACGGTGTGAGGTTGCCGTAGCCGCAGGGCCCGGCCAGCGGTGGGAATAGTAGGGGGCGATGAGGCCTCTGCGGCAGCACAGCCGGCCACGGGAGGTAGGAGCATGCGGCACGACCGGTGCTGCTTTGGGCGGCTGGAGCAAGAAGACCAGAGGTTGAAGAAGCACTACGGCCGTTAGATGGACATCGTACGGTCACTGGAACTAGAATCGTTCATATTGACTAAGTTGACAAAGCCCTTTGTCCTCGTCAACTTAGTAGGCCCACAGGTCAGCCTCCCAGCAAGGTGGGTCCCAGCTAGCCGGGGGAGTATTCATTTTTTTGTGCGTAATAAGGAGGCACTTCCGGTGGGTCCGAGCTGATAGCGAGGGGGACGTTTTTTTACGAAATACGGTGGCCCGTCCGGTGGGTCCCAGCAGTCAGGGGAAACAATTTTTTTCCCAAAATACCGGTGGCCCGTCCGGTGGGTCCCTGCAGTCAGGTGGAGGAATAATTATTTTGCATGTAATAAGGATGCACTTCCTTGCTGCGGCTGTGGACCCAGCTGTCAGCCTCTCCACGTACAGTCCACGTCCGATGGAAGCCGTTCCTTGACCACGTTGACCACGCCGCGCCGAGAGCACCAGGGCGGTGGACGACGGCGAGGCCTAGGAAGGGGACGATGCGGAGCCGGGGAAGACGTGGCAGTGGATGCCCACGTGTAGAGGAGTATGAGGGTTCACTGGTTCGCTGCGGTGTGAGGCTGCCGTCGCCATAGAATAACAGGGGGTGTGGGTGAGTAGAGGGATGGCCTGGCCAGCGGTGGGAGTAGTAGGGGGCGGTGAGGCCTCCGCCGCATCGCAGCTGGCCATGGGAGGCAGGAGCACGAGGCACGACCGGCGCTGGTTTGGGCAGCTGGAGCAAGAAGACCAGAGGTTGAAGAAGCACTACGGCCGTTGGATGGACATTGTATGGTCACTGGAGCTAGAATCGTGCATATTGACTAAGTTGACAAAGCCCTCCGTCCCCGTCAACTTAGTAGGCCCACAAGTCAGCCTGCCACTAAGGTGGGTCCCAGCTAGCAGGGGGTATTTATTTTTTTGTGCGTAATAAGGAGGCACTTCCGGTGGGTCCGAGCTGACAACAGGGGGAACATTTTTTTCACGAAATACGGTGGCCCATCGGGTGGGTCCCAGCAGTCAGGGGCAAACGTTTATTTCGCGATATACTGGTGGGCATCCGGTGGGTCCCTGCTGTGAGGTGGAGGAATAATTATTTTCCGTGTAATAAGGAGGCACTTCCTTGCGGCTGCCGTGGACCCAGCTGTCAGCCTCTCCACGTACAGTATTCTTCCGATGGAATTCGGTCGTTGACCACATTGACCACGCCGCGCCGACAGCACCATGGCGGTGGACGACGGCGAGGCCTAGGAAGGGGACGACGCGGAGCCGGGGAAGATGCGGCAGTGGATGCCCATGCGGAGAGGAGTACGAGGGTTCACTGGTTCGGCTACGCTGTCGTCGCCTCAGAATAACAGGGGGTGTGGGTGAGTGGAGTGGAGGGATGGCCTGGCCAGCGGTGGGAGTAGTATGGGGGCGGTGAGGCCTCCGCGGCAGCATAGCCGGCCACAGGACGCAGGAACAGGCGGCACGACCGGCGCTGCTTTGGGCGGCTGGAGCAAGAAGACCAGAGGTTGAAGAAGCACTACGGCCGTTGGATGGACATCGTACGGTCAGTGAGCTAGAATCATGCATATTGACTAAGTTGACAAAGCCCTTCGTCCCCGTCAACTTAGTAGGCCCATTATACTGGGTCCCAGCTAGCAGGGGGAGTATTCATTTTTTTGTGCGTAATAAGGTGGCACTTCCTTGCGTGCGAAGATATAGCTGGTGGGTCCAAGCTGTCAGCGGCGGTAACGTTGACAAAGCCCTTACGACACGGAGGCAGGGAAGACTCGGCCGTTGTTTTTGTTTCCCACGCGTAGGAGAGTACTACTGTACGAGGGTTTACTGGTTTGTCTGCCGTCACCGGAGAATAACAACAGGTGTGGGTGAGTAGAGGGATGGCTAGGCCAGCAATGGGAGTACGGTGGGGCAGTGAGGCCTGCGCGGTAGCACAGCCGGCCGCGGGGAGGAGGGAGCAGGCAGTCCCGCCAGCGCTTGTTTGAGCAGCTGGAGATGGAAGAGCAGAGATTGAAAAAGCACGACAGCCGTTGGATGGACATCCAACAGTATACATGCCATCTGTGGAAAGCCTCAAATCTGTGGAAAACAGCATACATCCCATCCGCCATTATTTCAAATAATTTACAGCCCATTTGCTAATTCTTACGGGTTTTTTGGAGCCTATATTCTTTATGTTAGCATTACAGCCCATATTGTGGCCACGGTTAAAAAATTATATGAAATTTTGCATATGTCGGTGCGGTCTGAACTATTTTTAATCCCGAAATTTCGAGTCACATTCAGACTGATTTAAAAAATAAATGTATATCAATATAAAATCCAATAAATTGTCCATGCATAAAAATCAATGCAATTTAAAAATCTCGAAATGAAAAAAAGATATTTGAAAATAATTGTCGGTTTGATGTGTTTTAAAAATGTACAGCCCATTTCTCATTACTGATAGGCCATTTTCTTGGCCAGCCGAATGAAGCTCTCCTCGTCTTGAAAGATTTGCAGCCCAGCAGGCCTGATAAAGCGACTTACTTGACAAATCACAAAAGAACTGGGCTAGCCATTTTCAGAAAGAAAAAAACTACTAGGCTGGTCTATGGTAAACATAAAAGAAAAGGCTGTCTAGACAGGCCAGAGTGTCGCGCACAGCCAAGTTGACACCTTGCTTCCGTCTCAAAAACAAATTAGATAAATGCCACTCCAATTATGGCGATTCATAAAAATGCCACTGCAATTTCCAAACTTTGAAAAATGCCACTGCAATTTTTTCAAACTTTGAAAAACGCCACTGTAGTTTGCAAACTTTGAAAAACGCCACTCCAGACTTTGAAAAATGCCACTAGAAATGGCATTTTTCAAAGTTTGGAAATTGCAATGGCATTTATCGGATACACCAGATTTGGAGTGGCATATATCAAATTAACCCAAAACAAAAATAACTGGGCGAGCTGCTGGGTCCCTGGTGTGAGCCGCTCGTTGTGCAATTCTCTTGTTTATTGACTACGTTGACAATGGCATGGGACCCAGATGTCAGAAATCCACTAGGAGGAGCCATTTTTTATTGGCTTGAAATAAGGAGGCACTTGCTTGCGTACTTCCATGACCTTGGCGGGTCCCTGTTGTCATCCTCTCCACTTACAGTACCAGTTAGTCGTGCTTCAAAACTGATCGACACGCCATTAAAAAAACAAAGGTCGATAACTAATGCGGCACCTCGGGCCAACGCGGCCAGATCACATTTTGCACGAGAAATTACACACCATGTTTCGTTGACATGTGGTCCTGTTCCAACATATCAGTGAGACGACGGCGAGTAGTAGGAGTATTTCCGAACGGACGTGTAGGCCGGGGTGCCTCTTCGTGAACCATGGCAAACTCGCAACCATCCACCGACTCTTCGCCTTTCCCTCTCGATTTGGAACTGCTGTTGCACGCTCTTCCTCTCCCTCCTCCATTTTCCTTCAGCCCTTCACCCTTTCTTCTGCCATTGTTCGATCGTCTTCTCCATGGAGGGAACAGGCCAGAAATGACCCCATTATTCTTGCCCCGATCTGAAAGATGACATGATGGAGGAACTCATTGATCGGTGCGACGTCATCACCTCGGCTAGCATGGCAGGTTCGTTCAAGCCCATTCTCAACTCAACTAATAACATCATTACAAAGAACCCAAGAGTCAAGGAGCGGTTTGATCTCCCCTATCTTCTTCGTTGTGACCCTGATGACTGGCGCTGGCACGACGGAGGCCTCGCCCTGTGCCTGTTGATGCCGCTTGATAATGATATGTATGATGTTAAGATGCCATCGCTTGAGGGCAAGGCTTGGGCGGGCGCAAATGGAGATTGGGTTGTTTACATTGGGTCCAACTGCGAGTGGGAACTTGTGAATGTGTACACTCATCACCGGGTTCCACTTCCAAAAATCTCAGCACACTGCCCAGAGTTTGAGCACACCGGTAATGTATGCACGTTCAAATACGATCATGGTGACTGTCTTCTACGGAAGATAGCAATTTGTTGAGTTCCCAACCGCTCTTGGAATTACAACAACTATCAAGTTGTTGCTATCTTCGACAAGCTTGTTGCCGTCCTTCGTGGTTCGACTCGATGGATATTGCTCAAAAATCAGATTCTATACACGGATGAGTACTGTGATGCAATTCAATACGAGGGCCTCGTGTTTGCTGCCACCACTCGTGGCACTGTTTTTGCATGGCATCCTAGTAGTTTCGGTACGTTTGTCTTCCACCGTAATTATAATTGTTTCATCCACATGCATGCGGGTTAGCAAGTTTCCCTTTACTAATTAACCTTCTTCTTGTGTTTCCAAGGTCCTGTGAACATCCCACCACATATACTTGAAAAAATTTATATCCAAGGGGGAGATGTCGATGGTGATGATCACGAGCAGCGACCATATACTCTGTGGCGCCTGGCAACTAATTCCGATGGATCACCACTTCTTGTGTGTATACAACCCACTGATGATGTTACTGCTAAGGAAGCAGGTGTCTCCCATGGTCGCACTCTCCGAACCTATTCCAACACCCGTTGCATGGTATTCGGGATGGATACTAGTGTGCTAGTGCCAACTCCTTCTCCCTGGCACATAATTGATAGTCTTGGAGAAAACTCGCTCTTCCTTGTACAAAACTATCCGATGATGGTGAAAGGCGATCCAACTGCTGTTGACACATTTATGAGAAGCAACTGTGTCTATACCTCAGACATTTGGGTGGTTCCCTACCCTGGTATTGATATAGTAGGCCGCTTCAGCCTGGATGATCGGTCCTGCGTTGGTCTCCAGATCGACAACGGATGGCCCGTCCCAGAGAATCACTTGTGGTTCAAAGCAAGCGTTTCCAACGCCGCGGAATGGTTGAGTTGAAGTTCATTTCATGGCTTGTTATTTGTTGTGTGGTGAAAACTTTAGTATTTATAATGTATCCTCGTTGTCGATGTGGGTTGATGACCTGTCGTATGTAATAAAATGATATGCGTGTGATAAACTTACTAAATTTATGAATGGCTTCCGAGTCGCTTCTCTGAGTGAGTGGTGCGACAAGGCAAAAAAAATATTTTCCGAATACATAATTGTACGTGCATTGCAACAGGTTATCGGATGAGGCCAATCAACAATAGTAGTACACTATTTGTACTAGCTTCACATGCTTCGCGCGTCGGGCGGGTGTTTTTACTGTAGCCATATGTTAATGTGTTCCCTGTACGTAACCAGCACCTCGAATCCTCGATACTAGTACTATATAGTAGGAGTAAGTAGTAGGAGTAGTAGGGTGGCATGGGCCAGAACAAGCATTCACGTCCAGGAGTACGACACACACCACCACCACGACATCCATCTGACACCATATTATTACTTGGAGTCCGTTCTAGAGCAATCTCTTCAACCTCATCGTTTCTCTAACTTCAGCCATCGCGCGGCGGGCGAGGTGGGGGTTTGCCGATAGTCGGTTTCCTTAACTGCGGTCCCACTTGTAAGGCCAACTCCAACGCACGACCCCAAACGCACCTCCATTTTGCACGAACTCCAACAATAATTTTGACTAGAAAAGCAAGACCAAAGAAAACAAGAACCACAAGAATACATTTTACTACTCCTGTAAGTTGGATTACTGCCTTCTCGATGCATTCATTGTTGATCTACGGAGGCTCGATCTTGCGTGCTTCTTTCTTCTTCGAGTGTAAAGAAGTAGACGTTGCTTCCTCGCATCTAGTCTCATGTCTAGTCTCTATTCTAGTAGGAGTATCAACAAGTGCACTAATCTCATCCGAGAGCAGAACCGAAGATTTGGTCAGGTTCTTCCTCCTTTTGCCGACACGTGGGACATCCAGCATCCAGGTTGTGTCATGAAAGAAAATAGAGTGGTAGTTGAAGCCATGAGATGTGCATCTTGGGTTAAACTGTAAATAGAATCTTACTACTCTTGAGTAACTCCAAAAGCAGCCACCGAAGATCTTTATTGGATTTCTTTTTCATCACCAGCACGTCGAGGTGAAAGATGTGCAGGTTCAGTTGGTCCTCTTGTGTTTTCACTGACATGTGGGGCCGCATGTGAGCAAACAGACGATGGGCTCCGCGCGTCCGCTGGCTGGCTGAGAAGAGAGACAGAGGAGGGCTGAGCACGGACTGCATGAAATTTGTTCTACGTACCTCGATATAGGCTCGATATAATGGGGTGGCATGGGCCATAACTAGCATTCATGTCTAGCAGTACGGCACACGCCACCCACACGAGTCCCATCCGACACCAATTTTCTTGGAGTCCATGCTACAGCCATCTCTTCTCCCTCCTGTTTTCTCAGCCATCGCACGGTGGGCGGGGTGGAGGTTTGCCAATAGTCGGTTTGCTCAACTGTGGTCCCACTTGTAAGTGAAAATGCAACACCACACGCATTCCCGCTTGAGCGGCGTGCCGGACCAACCGTGTGGGGGTGCGACGCGAACACGGCAGGCTTTTCCTTTTGAACTCGTAACTTGTAAAATTTGGTTCTGCTCCATGGCGCGACCGATAGATAGAAAATAACGATTTTTCCTAGAGTAATGAGAAGTTTGGTTCTGGCGCCGTTCATGCATGGAGTACGTACGAAAATTATGAAGTTAATGCGAAAGGTAAGATAATTACTGTAATATCATATACTACTACATGGATTTGACGGAAAGATAAAAATACATACGGATCCATCAACGTTCAACGATATCCTCACGCCCTAGTGCGTCGGGTCACCAACCGACGTGTGAGGAGCAGCGGCGTTTGCGGCGAGCTCAACGTGCTTCTGAACAGTGTCGTCCAAGGTTGCCCTGCGCTCCAAGAAGGCCAGCGTCCTATCGTCCTCCTCTTGCATGTAGTAGTCCTTGTGGACGATTTGCGCATAGACACGGGTGATTATGTCGATGGTGTCTTGCTGCGCCAGGCACTGCGTGGCGAGCGCGACCTCGAGGTGGACATTCTCCGGCGCGACGGCGGGCAGTCGCAGGGCCACCAGTGCGCCGAAGAGGTTGTTACCATAGTGGCCGTTGAGGGTGGCGGGCATCACAGAGCCTGGGCGCGTCGACTGGAGGCTTACGTCAAAGTCGTCCGCAAGCTTCTTGACGACGGTGAACTTGTCGAGGAAACCGACGAGGACCTCGTCGAACAAGGAGACAAAGCTGTCGTCCAAGCGGCCCCTCACCCTGGCGGCCTCAAGCAATACTACCTGGAGACGTTCCTTGGTGCCGGGCCGCAGGCCGGTGTCGTGGACCATCTGGCACAGCCGTCTGATGCTCGCGCTCATCGCCTCCATGGGTCTAGCGTAGCTTCTGGTCAACTGATCTTGCAATTTGAGTGATCACTCAGCCCTAGGTTAGCGTGCGTAGGTGCGTAGGATTTCGTACTACTCCTCGGCCCTCTACTACACCTGCCTTTGGCTGTATGATAGGTGGGCCAGCCACCCCCTGGGGTCACGTGTCATTCACCCAAAGGTAGTTCCTCATAGTGAATATCCGTTGGTCAAATTATTACGTGTTGCTCCTCACAGTGAAGTGACAAGACCCTGCGCCGGAGATGACACCTGAGTATAGGCGTCGTGTTCGGCATACCATAGTCAGCCTCACCGTCTGCAGTCACTATCATCATGGCTGTAGAGCTAGCCTGCTTACAACTAGCCCTGTTCGACATAATTTCCCGTGCGTAGATGCCCGTGCATTGCACGGAACACCAAGATTGGGGGTGGACGGCTCCGGCAGCGGCCATTGCGCCAGATTTTTCCACGGCCTTCTACTCCTAGATGTGGTGGGGAGGAGATGAGGCTGATTGTGAGAGACAAGGAGTTGTTTGTAAATAGGGAACAAGTGCGGGCATCTTTTTGCAAAAATGGAGAAGCTTGGTTTGTATGCGTCAGATCTAGATCCGACGGCTATTGGTGAAAGATGGGAGGCACAACATCATCACCAACTCAGGACCTGTTTGATTCGTAGGGTTTTGAAAATGTAGGAATAGGACACAGCAATATTACAAGTTTCAAACTGATATTACAAATGTTAGGAGTAATGCAGCACCTACGTAGAGGGAATTACTAGGAAGTTTACGTAAGAACTTCCGTTACTTTAGGTGGATGCAGCATTATCGTACAAACTAAAATCCACCGCCCTGACAAGTCACTAATGGGAAAATAAGTTTTCGAGTCTCTGGCCACTTGATGTTTCAAAAACAAATTCAGCTTCTGCGGAGAAATGAGCTCCACCGTGTACCCGCGCGGGTGTGGCTGGGCACGAAGCGTGAGTACGTGCACGGTGCACCTATTCTCTTCTTGTATACGTACACCACCTACGTGGGGTTGTGTGAGAGAGATACAAACCTAGAGAGATATAGTGTGTGGGTTCTTGAGAGTTTTTTTGTGGGGGGGGGGGTCAATCAAAATATTTAACATATGCTATGTGTGTGAAATAGAGTCCTGGATATAACATATATATAGAGGGGGTGATCCACGAGAAGAGAGTGGAGGTATCATCGGCTTGAGGTGTCCATAGAATTGAAGAGAGGGATGATGGTGTGTGTGTGTGCACGCGCGCGCGATCGATAAAGAGTGCCATCGAATTTGTGTGTGCCCACGTCAAAGATATAGAGTGGCTGGCCTACTGGAACATGAGATGGGACATGTGCAGTTTGTCTCTGTGGCATGGATACCTACCTGCAGCGCTCGACTATCGGTGTGTGGTGGGGGAACAAGGAGGCCCAATTAACTATAGAGGTACAATGGCTGGTATATGTGTGGAGGAGGAGAGAGGCCTACCTCATGTATTAAGGAGATCGATCTGCCTCATGTATTAAGGGAGATCGATTGGCATCCATGCATATGTGCAGGAGATGAATAAGGTTGGGAGAGAGACAGAGCTAGAGTGTTGGAGGGGGTGGTAGTGGAGTTGCTTCTAACAAATGGTGGGATAGGCTTGCTAGACAAATGGAGGGCACGCCCTCAATATCAATAAGAGAGGAGATGGCTTCTTGTTGTCTGTGCACGTGCATGTGAGAGCCGGGTCAGGAGGCATGCACGAATGATGAGGGGGGACGATGTGGCTGTGGTAAGCAGACGTAACTACATAGGAAGATCAATCGCCCTTTGTAAGAGAAAGTACAGACATAACTTGTGAGGTACGTCGATCGATGGGGGGGGTAGTTAAAGTCGATCTAGGTATATGTTGGGAGATCGATCGGTATACATGCATGTGTGTGTTAGAAGCAAATGAGGCACGAGGAGAAGGATAGAGAGAGAGGGATGCATGTAGGAGGTGGTACGAGAGGCATACTATATCGAGGGGGAGGAGTGTGCGAGTACGAGAACGATGAAAAGAGTGGTGGGAGTGAGGCATGGACGGTGACAAGAGAAGAGGGGAAGCTTGTGTTTGTGCTAGGCACACCGGGCTAGAGAGGCATATCGATCGATGTGTGCCATAAAGAAGGAGCTGGGGGGCCTACAGACACCATGGGTGAACGGCCTAAAGTGAAAAGACGAATTTGCGCGATGGAGCTAGAGAATGCTGAGGGAGGGTGAGAGGGATGCGGGCGTGTGCATGCACAAGAGAAAGTTAGCGCTAGCTACAAAGATAAGAGGGTTGTGTGGGTGTAAAAGACGAATAGAGATCATATATACTTCATTATAAAAAGCGAATTCGGATATTTGAAGAATTTATCATAGTGTTTCAAACCGACGGATGTGTGAATATATATAATGGTGATACACATGGTGTGGTTATGAACATGGTATACTACATTTAATATATTTTATCTCTACTCTTATAAAAAACGGAGTTGTTGATGATGGTGTGCCTGCCATCCTGCATTATAGGCCGTCTGATTTATATCTGGCGGATAGTAAGGAAACTATGATGGTTGAAGTTGGCAACAATCATGATTGTAGATTCTTATTGAAATAGAGAAACGAATTCAAATTTAGTTCGAATTGCAGCGGTAGTATAGACATTTGGAATGCACAAAAATGTTGGTATGAGTAGGTTACATGCATTATACAGCAAGCGAAAAAATTTAATCGGACATAACATGGATTCATACTCCCTCCTTCCATCTATATAGGGCGTAATGAGATTTTTAAGACCGCCTTTGACTATTGACAAGATTAATAGTACATGAAATGCACAATGTGAAAATTATATCATTGAAAGAACCTTTCACAGACGAATTTAATGGTGTGCTTTGTGTAAGTTGCATGTCATATATCATTGCTCTAATATTTGGTTAAAGTTAGCATCGAAAAACGCATCAGGCCCTATATAGATGGAAGGAGGGAGTAGCTTTGAATAGCATTTGTATAGTAAAACGGGGCAAGACTCTCTCTTTGTGTGGTGTGAATAGTTTTATTTTTTCGTTTTCTTTTTGGTTGAGGGAAGTGCGAATTGATTTGGTACGTACAAGTACAATATTACTACACGTTAGGATTGTCCCTAAAATTCAACCCGCGTCTTGTTATATCCCGAAAATTTAGATATCGTGCTCCCAAAACTGTCGCCTTCACAACCCGCGCCTTGCTATCCCGAAATTACAACGCGCGCGAAAACACCCTCCAGCTGCCAAATCCCGACACGCGAAATCCCCCTTCTAACCCTAAGCCGAAAGGGCCGCTAGTTCAAATCGGTGGGGGGTACTTTTGTAACACACCCTACATTTTGGACAAGCGCGTTCCTAAGTCATGCTTCACCCCCTCCCATCGCCCCTTTTCGCCATTCGAAATCCCAGGCCGCCATAACCTCTCCGCTCCAGCCATGAAACCCCACCCTCCTCCGTCCGCCACGTCACCGCTGCCAAGCCAGAGCCTCTTCCCCGACGATGTCGTCCACCGCAACAGCTCGACATCCCTCGTCCACCTCCCCGGATGAGGATCCGTCATCCATCTCGCCGTCCCGCCGGTTCAGCCGCCCCGTCCTCCACCTCCAAGGAGCTGCTCCGACGATCGCCTCGTCTATCGCAGCTGCTCCATCTCCACAGCGCCGCCTTAACCTGCTCCATCGGAACCGGAGCATCCTCACCGACTCCTTGGACGAAGCCAAGGCCTACTCGGCGCCACCAAAGAGGTTGTACACTCATCGCATCGCACCTTCTCCTTAACTCGACCTCCCGGGGCCGACGGTGCTCCATCCCGCACCCCCCATGGAGCGGCTACCTTGAAGCCGGTGCCGCGGGCGACATCTGCACGGTGGCTCTCCCCCAGTGCGAGGCCCCTTCGGCGGCGGCGTCCATACCAGCCGGATCTGCTGCTGCTGCTCTGGCTCTCGCTCGATCGCTCGCTCGCCCAGCTACCGCTGCTGCTCTCCCCCTCGCTCGTGCTGCTGCTCTGCTCCGATTAAGCCACACTTCAGTTGACTAAATCGACTTTTGGGTCAGTCAATTTTCAAGGGTTGGGGGGGGGCTCACCGGAGTTAAGGAAGAACCACCCGCAGCGGGGATGGGGGCTCGCCGGAGAGGTACCCCACTATCTATCTTAGGGTTCAGGGTGGGGGAGGGCGGGGGGCCTAGAGGGCTGTCCGGGGCGGCGGTGGCGAGTTGTTTCGGGGCGGCGAGGCGGTGCTGGGGCCAGCGGTTCGGCCGGTGGTGGCTGGCGGCTCAGGGGGGTGCAGGTTGAAGATGAACTGATGGTCCTCCCTAAACTACATGTCAAGTGCCTGTCTGCTACCATTGCGTTCAGTTTCGACAGTAGCATTCAGATTCCGCAGTAAATTTCAGTTTTGACAGTTAAGTTCAGAGTCAACAGTTTTTACCTCATCTGTTGTAGTCAGGTGGTTTTTGGTGATGTTAATTTTACATCCATTTTACATCATCTATTGGAGATGCTATTAGAATCCCACTTGAGATTGACGATGTCTGTCTTGTGCTGCTTCAGCCTTGACGTCTTACGGCTCACTGGAGCTGCTCCAACGACAGAACGATCCATCACAACAGAGCAGTGCCCTGGACGCCGTCTACAGATTCCTCAGATCTTCCTCCACACCTCCAACAGCCACCTCTGCCTCAACTGCTTCAGCGACCAACCCAATGATGCTGAGGTCGACACGGCTACGGCAAAGAGGTTGTACACTTGTTGCATCACTTATTACTATACATTCACGTCGATCCATTAGGGCTATTTTGGTTCAACAGAAAAACATCAATCCACTGGTTGTTACCATCACTCTAAATTTCTGCATGCTCTCCTTACATAATCTCACCATATTTTTTTCGTATGCATGTCAGATATTGTACACAGTCATGCTGAACATGTAGAGAAAAAGAGAAGAGTTTTGCGCGGCAATACAATGTCATGCAGACATCGCTCCATGGTGGGTTCAATGGAAAACCCTCCCCACCCCTCTCCAGATTGTAATCCAGAGGAAGATATCTGTTCTGAGGCGGATTCGGACGCCGCTGATCACTCCTATTTACCCCCAAGGTGTTTACTCTACCTTGGCATGATGATGTTAGTCATATCATGCATATGTTGCCTTGCAGTGCCTACTTTTGACATCATATATGTCATCTGCTTAGTTTAGACATGTTCTGTAATGCCACCTGTTTGGTTTCTATATCATATATGGGAATTATGCAGTCTCATGTCTTTTGTCCAACCATAATATATGTGAAATGTGCAATGCCATCCTGTTTAACCAGGCATCATATATTTGAGTGATATCTTGCCCATCCTTTTCTTCATTACATTTCCATTTGTCGACAATGTTTGTACATTAAACTACTCTTCCTGTGAATCAGCCATTTGGGTGGGAGATGGAAAAATCTGGAGTGAAAACAAGGCCTTCAGAGCAGACAGTGCTACCTGTTGAAGCAGATCTCTTGTTGGGCCCCGATAGCTCCTCAGAGATGGATTCAGAGACAGTTGACCAGTCCTATTCCCCCACTGAGGTGTATGCTCTAACTTGGCACGGTTATACTGCTCATATCATGCATACGGTGTCTTGCATTGCATAGTTTAGACATCATATACACAATATTCAACACCATGTTCTTAGTTCAGACATCATATTGAATGCCCTCTGTTTAGCATATAAATCACATATGTGAATTAAATGATGCGATCCTGATTACTTAGATAACATGTAGGTGAATTATGTCATGCGATCCTGTTTAGTTATTCATCATATCTTTGAATTATGTTATGCTATGCTATCCAGTTTAGATAGACATCATATATGTGAAATTATGTCATGCTATCCATTTTAGTTAAACAATATACATGTCAACTATTTCATGCCCTCTTTTTCCACACTATCTATTGCATCTATCTCTCATACAATGTCTATACATTCAACTATGTTTCCTGTTTATCAGCCATTTGAATTGGAGCGGGTGATGCCAGTATCTAGTGGACTAAAAACACGGTCTTCAAATAAAACAGTGCTACCTCTTGGTGGAGATAGCACCCCGGTTGTACATGCACAAGAACCAGCCCTACCACACATAACCCAAACTCTCGCAGATTGTACCCCTACTACGATGGACAGAGAACCAGCTTCACCCAATCTAACCCCAACCCCAGCCGATAGTAATCCAGTTCCTGTTGACACAGCACCATCTCCACCACAGAGCTCCCAAACAAGAGCAGTTAGTAAGGCAGCTCCAGTGCCCAAAGGGCCAGTACTATCACGGTGAACCCCAACTCCACCAGTTAGTACGCCTATTCCTATGGAGGAAGCACAACCAGCTAGTCGTAGTTTAGCATCTATCGCATTTGATGTTGTTAAATCGTATGTGCGTATCTTCCCATCTTGGAAATATTATACTGAGGATGAAGGAAAATGCTAGTTGCAGGTGTTTGTCCAGGAGTTATGTGTAAGTAATGTTATTCATGGCAATTACTTTGCTCCGTCCCATACATCCTACCTCCATGACGGTTATAATACAACAAATTTTCCCATTTTTCTCTATAGAGAAGGACCGATTTGGAAACTCGGGATGAGGTAACCTGTGCTAATACCTCTGCTATCTTCAAGAATGCCTGGTGGCAGTATTGGAATTACCTGAAGAAAACGTACTTCACCGGCAAAGAAAATCCTCAAATTCCCTTACGTTCTCCTGAGACACATTTACTGGACGATGACTGGGAACGCCTTGTTCTGTACTGGTCCCGAACCAAGAATGTGGTAAGGTCTATGAGCTCATTTTCTATTTTTAAGTATTATATTCTTGCGTCTTACTGTACTCTATTCATGTAGAACAAGTGCCTAAACCTGAAGAACAACTGTTCTAATTTAAGATTCCATTGCTACCATAGGACATAGATATATGTTTGTTTGATGCTTTTATTATGTACTAGTACTTGGCAATAGAAGACTTGGTAGTTTAATCCTGTCCACCTTACTAATGAACCGGTTCACCGAAATTAGTTTCATATACTAGTACATGCTAAACTTGTTATGTGTCTGCTTGTTTCTTCTTTTAGAATGCTGACAGAATATTGGGGAAGAGTGCCTTATTAAGCAACGGTAAAGGAAGTAATGCAGATAAGGTTCAGGATAGTGACACATCCTGTCTTGGTTTAGTGTTGGAGTTACTGGCCACTACCGCTTGCACAAGCTATTCAAACTCACTGTCTGAATCAGTTTGGTTTCTTGAGTCTCAACTACAAGCTAAAAGACATCGTTCAACTGTGCTGCGACAAGAAGCGGAAGGACTGCGGAAGTCCCTGGAGCATTCAGATGCATACTTTCTGGTGCAACAGCAAGCGTTGGAGGATTTTAGCACCAAACAGGACAAAGCTAATCAGCTTGCTAAGCTTATTGCCAGCATGGTGGATACCCAGGATAATGTTTCTTGAGCTCTTCTGAAGTTGTTTCAGTTATGCTCTTCTTTTGCTGCCGCGTTTATTTGCACTGGTGGCCAATTTTGACGGCCAGTGTATATGATATGCTGCTTTGTTCCCTATATTTGCACTAGTGGCGGACTTTGATGCCCAGTGGATGTAATATGTGTAATAGCCGTGATAGCCTAGCGTTAGTTGCTTGCTTATTTATTTCCTTGTTGTCTTGTTTATTTGTTTGCTTGTAGTCATTGCAGTTCTTTTTCTACGGTTAACTAGTGGCTGCAATAACCTATTTTTTAAAACTAGGCCACAATAACCATGGGCTAATATTTACTGTAGTGACACTGGGCCTCCTACGGGCCGTAGAAACAGTGGGCCTTCTACGGGCCGTAGAAACAGTAGGCCTTCTACGGGCCGTAGAAACAATGGGCCTTCTACGGGCCGTATCATCAATGGGCCTTATACGGGCCGTATGATCGATTGGCCAAACATGGGCCAATAACAGGCCGCATTATGGCCGTAAACGGGCTAGAGTTGGAATCGTCCGTTCATGGGCCGGCCGTAATGGGCCATCGTTAATAGGCCGTATTTGATGATGCTATGAAAACGGCCCAACGTATTAACGGACCACAAACGGGCCGATTGTAACCACGGGCTGAATTTGGCCCACAAGCAGAAAATGATAGTAACGGGCCGTTTGTAAACGAATGCTGGAAATGAGCCCAAGAATAAATGGGCTCTGAGAAGGCCGAAAGATAACATGGCTGGAAACGGCCCGACGGAATAACGGGCCGTTAATGGGTATAAAGTGATACACTGTTTATTACGGGCCAGTTTCACCACGGGCCGTTAATAGGCCAAGAGTTACATAGGGCCTCATATGGGCCGAAAGACGTCATGGGCCATACATGGGCCAGAAGTGAAAATGGGCTGGAATCATATTGGATGGCCCAGATGACGCTACTGGGCCTAATTCGGATAGGGCGTAACGGGCCTTGGGTCAGCGGGCTGTAAATGGGGTATATGCAAACATGCCGTTAACAGGCTTTCCATGTGCCGGTCTGCCACCTTTTGACCAAGTCAAACGGGCCGGCCTTTTCACAGGAATGGGCCTCTGTTGGGCCGTGTCACGTGTCGACATATCATAGGCGCCTATCTGACCCACTGACGAGCTGACAGGTGTTTCATCTGGCCAATAAGAATTTTACACATGGAAATTTCCCATTGGTCGGGGCTGTTAACAGGTTATCGGATCCAAAACCCGACCCGATAGCTTAATGGCATTCCGTTACGGTGGATGCCACGTGTCGGTCACCCTTGACGAAAGCACTTCTGTGACGCGCGATTTATCGTCATGGAAGTGGACACTTCCGTGATGATAATTTTGGTAATGTCATGGAACACTTCTATGACAGCACAGGTATGACTATCTTGATTCTGTCATAAATTTGTCATGGATGTACATGCATGACAAAAAAGAGACCTACTGTGACAAACACGTATCATCACGGAAGTGTATTTTTTTTGTAGTGGGTGCCCCCCCCCCCCCCCCCTCCGTATATAAAGGGGGGAGGAGGAGGTGGCTGGCCAAGGGGGGCGCGCCATTGGGTGGAGTCCTACTAGGACTTCATTCCTAGTAGGATTCGCCCCCTGTTAGTGTCAAAACCGGCCGATCTCGGGTAGGGGGTCTCGAACTGTGCGTCTGAGGATCGGAGGTAACAGGAGGCAGGGGACACAATGTTTACCCAGGTTCGGGCCCTATTGATGGAGGTAATACCCTACTTCCAGCTTGATTGACTTTGATGAGTATAGGGGTTACAAGAGTTGCTCTACCTCGAGATCGTAATGGCTAAACCCTAGATGTCTAGCATGTATGATTATGATTGTCCCTATGGACTAAACCCTCCGGTTTATATAGACACCGGAGGGACCTAGGGTTGTACAGAGTCGGTTTACACAGAAAGGAATCTTCACATCCGAACGCAAAGCTTGCCATCCACGCAAAGGAGAGTCCCATCCGGACATGGGGGAAGGCCTTCTATCTTGTATCTTCACGGCCCAGCAGTCCGGCCCATGTCGTATAGCCCGACCATCCGAGGACCCCTTAACCCCGGACTCCCTCACCCCCCTTTCCTATTCCAAGACGAGAAATGAGGGAAGGAGAGGGAGAGGGAAAGGAAGGGGGCCGCGCCCCCTCCCCCTAGTCCAATTCGGACTGACCTTTGGGGGGGTGCGCCACCTTGTGGCCTTCCCTCTCCTACTCCCTTATGGCCCATTAGGGCCCATAACTTCCCCGGGGGGTTTCGGTAACCCCTCGGTTCCCCGATAAATATCCAAAACGTCCCGAAACCTTTCCGGTGTACGAATATCTTCTCCAATATATCAACCTTTACCTCTCGACCATTTGAGACTCCTCGTCATGTCCGTGATCTCATCCGGGACTCCGAACAAACTTCGGTCATCAAATCACATAACTCATAATACAAATCGTCATCGAATGTTAAGCGTGCGGACCCTACGGGTTCGAGAATTATGTAGACATGACCAAGACACATCTCCGGTCAATAACCAATAGCGGAACCTGGATGCTCATATTGGCTCCTATTCTACGAAGATCTTTATCGGTCAAACCGCATAACAACATACGTCATTCCCTTTGTCATCGGTATGTTACTTGCCCGAGATTCTATCGTCGGTATCCTCATACCTAGTTCAATCTCATTACCGATAAGTCTCTTTACTCGTTCCGTAATGCATCATCCCGGAAGTAACTCATTAGTCACATTTCTTGCAAGGCTTACAATGATGTGCATTACTGAGAGGGCCCAGAGATACCTCTCCGATACACGGAGTGACAAATCCTAATATCGATCTATGCCAACTCAACAAACACCATCAGAGACACCGGTAGAGCATATTTGTAATCATCCAGTTATGTTCTGACGTTTGATAGCACACTAAGTGTTCCTCCAGTATTCGGGAGTTTCATAATCTCATAGTCAGAGGAATATGTATAAGTCATGAAGAAAGCAATAGCAATAAAACTAAACGATCATAATGCTAAGCTAACGGATGGGTCTTGTCCATCACATCATTCTCTAATGATGTGATCCCGTTCATCAAATGACAACACATGTCTATGGTCAGGAACTTAACCATCTTTGATTGACGAGCTAGTCAAGTAGAGGCATACTAGGGACACTTTGTTTATCTATGTATTCACACATGTACTAAGTTTCCGGTTAATACAATTCTAGAATGAATAATAAACATTTATGATGATATAAGGAAATATAAATAACAACTTTATTATTGCCTCTAGGGCATATTTCCTTCACGTTTGCTGTCGTGCACTGGGTCATGTGCCTCTTACTCCGTGCTACCAGAGCTGCCTCGACGACGGCCGCGTGGACCGTACCGGAGCCGATTCACTCCCGCCGTTGTGCACGGCGCCAGAGTGGCTCCAACTTCGGATGCGTCTAGGGCCCCAGCGCTGCTTCCCCGTAGCTGTCGGCCATCATGACATCTCTGCTTTCCTGCCATAGGTAGCCACCGCAACCACGTCGGCCTCACCGACTTGGCAGCAGGAGCTGCCAACTTCACCGGGCCGCAAGATAGGTCGTACACTTATCTCAAATCACTTTATTTAGGCATCAGTTGTCTGAATTTTTAGTCTAGGCCAATCGATTCCCAATGGGAACCAGCACCCCTCGAGGCGGCAGAGCTCATAGGTTGCCGGTTGGTTGGTGTCTAACGTAAGGGTGTGGGGGCGCAAGTTCATCGCGGAAGCAACGCTTAGATGTCTATATTAGAGTTGCATGGGTTGAAGGTACTACCGCCGCTAGATCTGGATGACGGCGAGTCTTTGTAGATTGGTCGGGGGCGTGATAACCCACAAGTATAGGGGATCGCAACCGTTTTCGAGGGTAGAGTATTCAACCTAAATTTATTGATTCGACACAAGGGGAGCCAAAGAATATTCTCCAGTATTAGCAGTTGAGTTGTCAATTCAACCACACCTGGAAACTTAATACCTGCAACAAGGTATTTAGTAGCAAAGTAATATGATAATAGTGGTAAAGGTAGCAAAATTAATATTTTTGTGTTTTATAGTGATTGTAACTGTAGCAACAGAAAAGTAAATAAGCGAAGAACAATGTAGGAAAAGCTCGTAGGCAATGGATCAGTGATGGATAATTATGTCGGATGCGATCGATCATGCAACAGTTATAACATGGGGTGACATAGAACTAGCTCCAGTTAATGTAATGTAGGCATGTATTCCGAATATAGTCATACATGCTTATGGAAAAAAACTTGCATGACATCTTTTGTCCTACCCTCTCGTGGCAGCGGGGTCCTATTGGAAACTAAGGGATATTAAGGCCTCCTTTTAATAGAGTACTGAACCAAAGCATTAGCACATAGTGAATACATGAACTCCTCAAACTACGGTCATCACCGGTAATGGTCCCGATTATTTTCATTTCGGGGTTAATGGATCATAACACATAGTAGGTGACTATAGACTTGCAAGATAGGATCAAGAACTCACATATATTCATGAAAACATAATAGGTTCAGATTTGAAATCATGGCACTCGGGCCCTAGTGACAAGCATTAAGCATAGCAAAGTCATAGCAACATCAATCTCAGAACATAGTGGATACTAGGGATCAAACCCTAACAAAACTAACTCGATTACATGATAAATCTCATCCAACCCATCACCGTCCAGCAAGCCTACGATGTAATTACTCACACACGACGATGAGCATCATGAAATTGGTGATGGAGGAAGGTTGATCATGACGATGGCGACGGATTCCCCTCTCCGGAGGCCTGAACGGACTCCAGATCAGCCCTCCCAAGAGAGTTTAGGGCTTGGCAGCGGCTCCATATCATAAACCGCGATGAATCCTTCTCTCTGATTTTTTTCTCCCCGAACACGAATATATTGAGTTGGAGTTGAGGTAGGTGGAGCGTAAAGGGAACCCACGAGGCATGCGGACGCGCCCTAGGGGTAGGCGCGCCCCCACCCTCGTGGACAGGGTGTGGGCCCCCTGACGTGGATTCTTCTTCCAGTATTTTTTATATATTCCAAAAATAATCTTCGTTGATTTTCAGGTCATTCCGAGAACTTTTATTTCTACACAGAAATAATACCATGGCAATTCTGCTGAAAACAACATCAGTCCGGGTTAGTTCCATTCAAAGCATGCAAGTTAGAGTCCAAAACAAGGGCAAAAGTGTTTGGAAAAGTAGATACGACGGAGACGTATCAACTCCCCCAAGCTTAAATCTTTGCTTGTCCTCAAGCAATTCAGTTGATAAACTGAAAGTGATAAAGAAAAACTTTTACAAACTCTGTTTGCTCTTGTTGTTGTAAATATGTAAAGCCAGCATTCAAGTTTTCAGCAAAGATTATGGACTAACCATATTCACAATAACATTTAGGTCTCATGTTTACTCATATCAATGCCATAATCAACTAGCGAGCAATAATAATAAATCTCGGATGACAACACTTACTCAAAACAATCATAATATGATATAACAAGATGGTTTCTCGCTAGCCCTTTCTGAGACCGCAAAACATAAATGCAGAGCACCTTTAAAGATCAAGGACTAACTAGACACTGTAATTCATGGTAAAAGAGATCCATTCATAGTCATACTCAATGTAAACTAACAGTAATGGATGCAAATGATAGCGGTGCTCTCTAACTAGTGCTTTTTAATAAGAGGATGATGACTCAACATAAAAGTAAATGGGTAAGCCCTTCGCAGAGGGAAGAAGGGATTTGTAGAGGTGCCAGAGCTCAGTTTTGAAATAGAGATGAATAATATTTTGAGCGGTATACTTTCATTGTCAACATAACAACCGAGAGATCTCAATATCTTCCATGCTACACACACTATAGGTGGTTCCCAAGCAGAATGGTAAAGTTTATACTCCCCCACCACCAACAAGCATCAATCCATGGCTTGCCCGAAACAACGGGTGCCTCCAACTAACAACAATCCTGGGGGAGTTTTGTTTGCAATTATTTTTATTTGATTTGAGCATGGGACTGGGCATCCCGGTGACCAGCCATTTTCTCGTGAATGAGGAGCGGAGTCCACTCCTCTTGAGAATAACCTGCCTAGCATGGAGGATATAGACAGCCCTAGTTGATACATGAGCTATTCGAGCATACAAAATAGAATGTTTATTTGAAGGTTTAGAGTTTGGCACATACAAATTTACTTGGAACGACGGGTAGATACCGTATATAGGAAGGTATGGTAGACTCATATGGAATAACTTTGGGGTTTATGGAATTGGATGCACAAGCAGTATTCCCGCTTAGTACAAGTGAAGGCTAGAAAAAGACTGGGAAGCGACCAGCTAGAGAGCGACAACAGTCATGAACATGCATTAAAATTAATCAACACCGAATGCAAGCATGAGTAGGATATAATTCACCATGAACATAAATATCGTAGAGGCTATGTTGATTTTGTTTCAACTTCATGCGTGAAACATGTGCCAAGTCAAGCCACTCGAATTGTTCAAAGGAGGATACCACCCCATCATACCACATCACAACCATTTTAATAGCATGTTGGCACGCAAGGTAAACCATTATAAACTCCTAGCTAATTAAGCATGGCATAAGCAACTACAATCTCTAATTGTCAACATGTTTCTTTCATAATAGGCTGAATCAGGAATGATGAACTAATCATATTTACAAAAACAAGAGAGGTCGAGTTCATACCAGCTTTTCTCATCTCAATTAGTTCATCATATAATCATCATTATTGCCTTTCACTTGCACGACCGAATAGTGTGGAAAATAATAATAGTGCACGTGCATTGGACTAATCTAGAATCTACAAGCATTCAATTCAAGAGAGAAGACAAGGTAATATGGGCTCTTTGTTAGATCAACAGTAATGCATATGAGAGCCACTCAACATTTTCATTAAGGTCTTCTCCTCTCGACCCCCAAAGGAAAGATAAGAAATAAAACTATTTACACGAGAAAGCTCCCAACAAGCAAAAGAAGAACAATAAATCTTTTGGGATTTTCTTTTAATTACTACTACAGGCATGAAAAGTAAACCAACTAAAAGCTACAACTAATATTTTTGGTTTTTTTAAGGTTTTTCAAACACACAAGAAGAAAGCGAGAAAATGAAAATAAACTAGCATGGATGATACAATGAAAAAGTATGAGCACTGACAACTGACATGAGTGTGTGAACATGAATGTAATGTTGGTGAGAGATACGTACTCCCCTAAGCTTAGGCTCTTGGCCTAAGTTGGTCTATGCCCATGGATCAAAACTGTAGTTGGGGTCGTACTGAGAAGGGTCCTCAGATTGCCACTGGCTGGCGATCTCCTCCGGATTCCACTGATAAACGGACTGACGGTGAGGGTCAGATTGTGGCTCCTACTCTGCAGCTGACATCTGGCTTTGGTAGGCATGAATGGCCTCCGGCGGAACAAGGTATATGCCTGAAATATGTTAAACAAAGAGGCGCAGGCAAGGTAATAAACTCACAATATTTTTTTGTTAAATATCAATTTATATTTGAGTGTCTTATTCTTATCCTTAACAATAAACTCATGTGCTAGCATACTCTTATAACCTAGAGCAATAGGAGGCAGCAACTTTTCCTCTTTCTCATAATGCCTGATAGGTATGTTAAAGTGTGCAGCAAGGTGCGAGGCAAAGATGCCTCCGAGGACGGGGCCCTTAGTATAGTTCAGATTTAACCGTTTAGCAACAGTAGCGCCTAAACTGAAAGTAGTATCCTGAAACAAGGCATGGCGCAAAATAACAATATCAGGGGCACTAAGGTTTCCACAATTCCCGCGACCAATTAAGCATATACTAGCAAATATTGCGAAGTAACATAGAACAGGAAAATGTATGCTAGTGATTCTTGCATCAGAAACTTTCCTCGTTTCCCCTACAACAATCATATCAATAAATCCCTCCACATCATTACAATGTGGTTCCTCTATGCTGCCCTCAAAGGGTATCAAACAGACACGGCAAAAATCATAAAGTGGCATCTCCTTATGCTCATCATATAAATAAAATTCCACCGAAGGTGGTGATCTCCTAGCATCGAAATGAAAATTTTGCACAAAGATATTGGTGAGTAAGAGGTATTGTTCACGCTAGTCATGGAGGAAGGCGGTGAGGCCTGCATTCTCAACCAAATGATAAAAATCTTCATGAATCCCAACTTCTCTCAAGAACTCATCACAAGGCCATTCACATGGCCAAACCTCCGCAGTACGAGGGAGATTATACTTGGGCTTCTTGTTCTCTTCACTTTGCTTATCCTTCGAGCTTCGGCTCGATGAGCCCCTCAAAAATCTCTTCATCTTTTTCTAAAAATTTCTGAAATTTTTAGTAACTTAAAATAAAAGTGAACCAAACTTAACAAAATTGATAGCAACTACTCCTACAAGTGCCTAGAGGCCATATGATGCATTAAAACTACTTTTGACCACATAAATTTGACATGCAAGCTCAAGAACAGGGTCACCTAAGAAGCAAAAATTTGCAATAAATAAAGCACTAGTACAAAAACTAATTGGACCGTTGGAGGAGTCACATACCAAAGAACAATCCCCCAAAGTAGTTTTGTGAATGGAGCTTTGAGCAAGGAGGTCGAAAATGGCAACAGGATGAGCTAGAACTCGGGTTTGAGCTGGCTAGTGATTTTTTGGGAGGAAGAAGGAGTGTGTGGTGGCTGGAATAAGTGGAGGGGACCCACGTGGGGTCCACAAGGTAGGGGGGCACGCCCAGGGGGTGGGTGCGCCCTCCACCCTCGTGGGCATGTGGCTGTTCCCCCTGATGTGTTCCCAGTGCCAGATATTCTCAAATATTCTAGAAAAAATCATATTTAAATTTCAGGGCATTTGGAGAACTTTTATTTTTGGGGTATTTTTATTGCATAGATAATTCAAAAAACAGACAGAAAATACTATTTTTGCTTTATTTGACATAAATAACAGAAAGTAAAAAGAGGGTACAGAGAGTTGTGCTTTCTAACTTCATCAATCTCATGCTCATCAAAAGGAATCCACTAACAAGGTTGATCAGGTCTTGTTAACAAACTCATTTCGAATAACATGAAACCGGAGAAATTTTGAATAACACTAGGTTACCTCTACGGGGATATGCACATCCCCACCAATAAGAATATCATATTTCTTCTTGACAGTAGGAAGAGGAAATTCAAAACCTCCAATAGTGATTGTTGAAAATTTTCCAATAGAATTGATACTGTGGACTTGAGGTTGTTTCCTCGGAAAGTGTACCGTATTCTCATTACCATTAACAAGAAAAGTGGCATTGCCTTTGTTGCAATCAATAACAGCCCCTACAGTATTCAAAAAGGGTCTTCCAAGAATAATAGGCATACTATCATCCTCGGGAATATCAAGAATAATAAAGTCCGTTAAAATAGTAACGTTTGCAACCACCACATGCACATCCTCACAAATACCGATAGGTATAGCAGTTGATTTGTCAGCCATTTGCAAAGATATTTCAGTAGGTGTCAACTTATTCAAATCAAGTCTATGATATAAAGAGAGAGGCATAACACTAACATCGGCTCCAAGATCACATAAAGCAGTTTTAACATGGTTTCTTTTAATGGAGCATGGTATAGTTGGCACTCCTGGATCTCCAAGTTTCTTTGGTATTCCACCCTTAAAAGTATAATTAGCAAGCATGGTGGAAATTTCAGCTTCTGGTATCTTTCTTTTATTTGTAACAATATCTTTCATGTATTTAGCATAAGGATTCATTTTAAGCATATCAGTCAAACGCATACGCAAAAAGATAGGTCTAATCATTTCAGCAAAGCGCTCAAAATCCATGGTTTCTGAACCCATGGTTCTCTTTCTTTACCGTGCTGCCTAGCAACAAAGTCTCTCTTATCATAACGTTGATTCTTTGATTGTGGGTTATCAAGATCAACAGCGGGTTCAATCTCTACATCTTTATCATTGCTAGGTTGAGCATCAACATGAACATCATCATTAACTTTATCACTAGGTTCATGTTCATTACCAGATTGTATTTCAGCATCAGAAATAGAAATATCATTGGGATTCTCAGGTGTGTCAACAACAGGTTCACTAGAAGCATGCAAAGTACTATCATTTTTCTTTTTCTTCCTCTTAGAAGAACTAGGTGCATCAATATTAGTTCTTTGAGAATCTTGCTCAATTATCTTAGGATGGCCCTCAGGATACAAAGGTTCCTGAGTCATTTTACCCCCTCTAGCCATAACTCTAACATCATTATCATTTTTCTTATTATTTAATTCATTAAGCAAATCACTCTGAGCTTTAAGTACTTGTTCTACTTGAGTGGTAACCATAGAAGCATGTTTACTAATAAGTTTAAGTTCACCTTTAACTTTAGACATATAATCACTCAAGTGTTCAAGCATATCAGCATTGCATTTCAATTATCTACCAACATAAGCATTGAAGTTTTATTGTTTAACCATAAAGTCATCAAACTCATCCAAGCATTGGCTAGCAAACTTAGTAAATGGGATTTCACATTTATCAAATCTATAGAGAGAATTTACCTTTACTACCTGTGTCGGGTTATCAAGACCATGTATTTGTTCAATAGGTGGTAAATTCTTAACATCTTCAGGTTTAATACCTTTTTCTTTCATAGATTTCTTTGTCTCTTGCATATCTTCAGGACTGAGAAATAGCATACCCCTTTTCTTCGGAGTTGGCTTAGGAGTTGGTTCAGGAAGTGTCCAATTATTTTCATTAGTCAACATATTATTCAATAGCAATTCTGTAGCGACCAGACCTCAAACAGTCTGATCTCTGTGCTCCGGTGTCATCCCTGGATCAGTAATGCTGACACCACACAGTACTCGGAGGATTTATAGCAGAGTAGCAATCACACACTTATTACATCGAGTGTCTCAAAAGAGAACTTATTACAATAAATATGGCTTAAGGCCATCTAATAACGATAACAGCGGAAGGCTTGGAAGATAAGTGAGTCCATCAACTCCAACGGCATCACTGAGTATAGAACCACGACCTAAAACTCCTTAATCATCGTCTGAAAAGTCTGCAACATTAACGTTGCAGCCCGAAACGGGTCAGCACATGGAATATGCTGGCAAGGTAGCACATAGAGAGTAA
This sequence comes from Triticum urartu, assembly GCF_003073215.2. Taxonomy (NCBI): domain Eukaryota; kingdom Viridiplantae; phylum Streptophyta; class Magnoliopsida; order Poales; family Poaceae; genus Triticum; species Triticum urartu. The sequence goes on from NC_053027.1 coordinate 61,475,525, forward strand.
TGGAATGAACAGCTATACTATATGCATATTTGGCTGGTGGAAAGCTCTATGGTTACAGTTTTGCGTAAAGCCAATTTTCCCTACTTCAAAGGAATAAAATTTATTTTAACTATCATGGTAGTTGTTAAACATTGAGAATGGTTAACAGCATTCTCAATCCCAAATAAGCATCATCATTAAACATAACCCAACAAAATTAATTTAGAGTAACATGTTGAGATTCACATGAAAATCCATGTACTAGATACTCAAGATGTCCATAACCGGGGACACGGCTAACCATGATTAGTTTGTTACACTCTGCAGAGGTTTGCGCACTTTTCCCCACAAGACTCGATCGCCTCCGTTTGGTTTCTCGCACTACAGGGTGTTTGAGAAGACGGATGACCGAGACATAGTCTTTCAGAAGCGCTAGCACCTTACGATCGGGTAGACCGTACCACCTACATCCCCTACATCTGCTAGTCTACCACTGTAAGAGTTCGCACGACTTAGTCAACTATGCTAGAGCCCATAATAGCTTGTGGCTGCACACGAAAGTTTCTAGTATGAATAGTCTTATGATCTCTTTGAGCCTGGGAGGGCGGTCCAAAAGAAAACAGGCAAGTCCTGGAATACCCAGGTGCCTCAATCCACCCAGATGTGTGTTTAAGTTGCCACCTTAGATAAACCATTAATTCACAATCTCACATCTGTCATGGATATCACTCACCCAATCCACGTCTACTAGCATAGCATGGCATAATAAGCAAACGTAGAAGTAACTCCCAAAGGTTTGATAATAAACAGGTAATAGGTACTACCTCGTCTACTTCCCATCCCACAATTTAATTAGATCCTAATCATGCAATGTGTGAGGATTGATCTAATGCAATAAAACTGGGTAGTAGAAATGTATGATCAAAGTGTTACTTGCCTTGCTGATGATCCGGGAAACCTAACGATTCGAAGTAACAGGCTGCGCACTCCGGGTACTCTATCGCAAACAAACAAACAAGCATACAATAAGTACTCATCTAATGCACAGGTCAAACTCAAATAAGAGATCTAACCAGAAGGTTCAACTTATCAACTCCGGTTGGCAAAAGAATCAAATCGAACGAAACAACAAAAGACAAACAGCGAAAGAAAACAACTTCGTTCTAGCAATCTGGATCTAGGGAAAATTTTACAGTAGCAATATCTTGTTCAAGTTGGTTAAACGGATAGAGGGTTTCGAGACGAATCCCTAGGCGCTTGAATAGCCTGATTCCGCTAAACGAGCGAAAAGTTAAACTACAACGAAAATCGGATCAGGAATCGCGATTAGAAAAATCGCGGATTTAATCTGAGAAAAGAAAACTGACGAATAGTTTATCGAACGGACGTTCGTTAACAGAAACTAACCGGTGAACATGTTCGCTAAAACGAACGGATCGGTGAACGTTCACTAAATAAATAAACCAGAGAAATCAACCGATCTAGGGTTTCGAAAAAAAACCGAGGCGGTTTCTTAAAAAAACCGAACGGCGAACGGCGGCGGCTATACCTCCGGCGAGGTACTCCGGCGGGCGGGGCGGGGCTCCGGCGACGGCTATGCGGGGCAGCGAGGCGGCTCGGCAGCGGCAGCGGCGACGGAGGCGTGCGGCGGCGGCAGCAGCAGGCGGCGGGGGCGGCTGCGGCTGGCGGGCGGCGGGGCGGGGTGAGGTGAGGGTGGCGGGGTGGCTTGATATTTAAGAGAAGGGGGGTGCTGCCTTGGGGAGGGGGCAAGGTGGCGGGGGCGGCGTGCCCGAGCCGGACTCGGAGACGGCGGCGCGCTCGTGCGGGAGGCGGCGGCGGCTGGGACCGGCCTGGCTCGGCTGGGCCCTTGGCCCAGTCGGGCGCGGTTTATTTTTAATTCCGCTCGGAAGAAAAAGAAAAAGAAATACTAAACGGACTCCAAAACTTCTGAAATAAATTTTCACGGGCTTCTAAAATCAAGCCTCACAAGGTGAACATTTATTTGGGACCTAAATGCAATTTTGAAAAACGCACTTTTTTCCTAATTCAAATAAAACACCAAAAAAACTCCGAAATAAAATCTTATTTGATTTTATTATTAAATCCTCAATATTTCTTTATTTTGGTAAAGTCATTTTATTCCCTCTCTCATGTTTTTTAATAGAAATAATTGATGATAAAATAAATAAAATCAAATGATCCTATTCTCAAAATTTGAGAAAACTCAAATATGAAAATATCGAAATCCCCAACTCTCTCCGTGGGTCATTGAATTGCGTAGAATTTCTAGGATCAACCAAAATGCAAAAGAAATATGATATGCAAGGATGATCTAATGTATAACATTCCAAATTGAAAATTTGGGTTGTTACAAATTCAGCTTGATCAACGGTTCTTTCCCTGAAAACACAACCAGCACAACTATCCAGATAGTCTCTGGAAGCATCGGTTAGTCCATTATAAAAGATATAAAGTATTTCATTTTTCTTGAGAGGATGATCAGGCAAAGCATTGAGTAATCGGAGAAGCCTCCCCCAAGCTTGTGGGAGACTCTCTTCTTCAATTTGCACAAAATTATATATTTCCCTTAAGGCAGCTTGTTTCTTATGAGCGGGGAAATATTTAGCAGAGAAGTAATAAATCATATCCTGGGGACTATGCACACAACCAGAATCAAGAGAATTAAACCATTTTTAGAATCACCCTTTAATGAGAACAAAAACAACTTAAGGATAAAGTAATAGCGAGTTTCTCACCATGAGTAAATAGGGTGGCTATATCATTTAATTTAGTAAGATGTGCCACAATAGTTTCAGATTCATAGCTAGCCATAGAAAGGATCAGATTCAACCAAAGTAATTAACTCAGGGTCAACAGAGAAATCATAATCCTTATCAGTAATAAAGATAGGTGAAGTAGCAAAAGCAGGGTCATATTTCATTCTAGCATTCAAAGACTTTTCTTTAAGCTTAGCTAATAATTTCTTAAGATCAGATCTATCATTGCAAGCAAGAAAGTCTCTAGCAGTTTCTTCATCCATAACATAATCCTCAAGCACAATAGGCAATTCATATCTAGGGGGAGAATCTTCATCATCACTTTCATCAATATTATCAGTTTCAATAATTTCATTCTCTCTAACCCTAGCAAGTTGTTCATCAAGAAATTCACCTAGTGGCACAGTATTATCAAGCATAGAAGTAGTTTCATCATAAGTATCATGCAAAGCAGAAGTGGCATCATCAATAATATGCGACCTATCAGAATCAATAGCAAGTGTAGATGTCGCAAGTTTACTCAAAACAGAGGTGAATCAAGTGCATAGCTAGATGGCAGTTCCTTACCTCCCCTCGTAGTTGAGGGAAAAATGTTGGTTCTTTGATCTTTCAAGTTCTTCATAGTGACCAGAAGATATAAATCCCAAGTGACTCAAAGAATAGAGCTATGCTTCCCGGCAATGGCGCCAGAAAATAGTCTTGATAACCCACAAGTATAGGGGATCACAACAGTTTTCGAGGGTAGAGTATTCAACCCAAATTTATTGATTTGACACAAGGGGAGCCAAAGAATATTCTCAAGTATTAGCAGCTGAGTTGTCAATTCAACCACACCTGGAAACTTAATATCTGCAGCAAGGTATTTAGTAGCAAAGTAATATGATAATGGTGGTAATGGTAGCAAAAGTAATATTTTTGGGTTTTATAGTGATTGTAACTGTAGCAACAGAAAAGTAAATAAGCGAAGAACAATATAGGAAAAGCTCGTAGGCAATGGATCAGTGATGGATAATTATGTCGGATGCGATCGATCATGCAACAGTTATAACATGGGGTGACATAGAACTAGCTCTAGTTCATCAATGTAATGTAGGCATGTGTTCCGAATATAGCCATACATGCTTATGGAAAAGAACTTGCATGACATCTTTTGTCTTACCCTCCCAAGGCAGCAGGGTCCTATTGGAAACTAAGGGATATTAAGGCCTCCTTTTAATAGAGTACCAGACCAAAGCATTAACACATAGTGAATACATGAACTCCTCAAACTACGGTCATCACCGGTAATGGTCCCGATTATTGTCACTTCGGGGTTAACGGATCATAACACATAATAGGTGACTATAGACTTGCAAGATAGGATCAAGAACTCACATATATTCATGAAAACATAATAGGTTCAGATCTGAAATCATGGCACTCGGGCCCTAGTGACAAGCATTAAGCATAGCAAAGTCATAGCAATATCAATCTCAGAACATAGTGGATACTAGGGATCAAACCCTAACAAAACTAACTCGATTACATGATAAATCTCATCCAACCCATCACCGTCCAGCAAGCCTACGATGGAATTACTCACACACAGCAGTGAGCATCATGAAATTGGTGATGGAGGAAGGTTAATCATGATGTTGGCAACGGATTCCCCTCTACGGAGCCCCGAACGGACTCAAGATCAGCCCTCCCAAGAGAGTTTAGGGCTTGGCGGCGGCTCTGTATCATAAAACGCAATGAATCCTTCTCTCTGATTTTTTTCTCCCCGAACACGAATATATGGAGTTGGAGTTGAGGTTGGTGGAGCGCCAGGGGGGCCACGAGGCAGGGGGACGCGCCCCCACCCTCGTGGACAGGGTGTGGGCCCCCTAACGTGTATTCTTCTAGTATTTTTTATATATTCCAAAAATAATCTCCGTTGATTTTCAGGTCATTCCGAGAACTTTTATTTCTGCACAAAAATAACACCATGGCAATTGTGCTGAAAACAGCGTCAGTCCGGGTTAGTTCCATTCAAATCATGCAAGTTAGAGTCCAAAACAAGGGCAAAAGTGTTTGGAAAAGTAGATACGATGGAGACGTATCAGGGAGGTGCAACCACGGTAGTGCGATGGGGCGGGGAGCGAGGTTTTGGTCGGAGCTCTCGCGGCCATGGCCGACGAAGGCAGGCTGCTCTACCGGTGGTCGCTGGCTCTTCTGGGAAGATTCTGAACAGTGTCAGCCGGGAGGCACAAGACGGCCATCAAGCCAACCGGCATAGATCAAACAATACCAAAATAAAATAAAATCGTGTGACCCCAATTTAGTCTTCAGTCAACAGACGTATGACCACTCTCGTACCTTACTATTGATCTCTTAGGGTATTTCTTCAGATCAGAGATATGTGTCGTTCTTAACATTATGTGTTTTCTGCATCTTCAGCCACATCGTCTTCCTTCTCACCGTAGCTGCTCCAACAAGGGAAGCACACCAGAAGGGATCTATTGTCCCCACTCAACATTTCCCTGCATCGTATGCGCGTGCCCAACATGGACAACCACAACAACTGCAGGGCCATCGACAAGTCAGCACATGATGCTCACTCCTATGGATGGCGGCCAGATAGGTTGTACCCTCATCTTACTTGTGTGCAACATTTATGGCTTTGTTATTCATCTAAGCATGGAAAATAGATTATCACATTTCACTGTATATTCGTGCTGATCTCTTACGGGTCTTGTTCAGGAGTTAACGTTGTTCCATAGTTCAGCTAAGAGACTTGTTCTTTAGGTAACGCTATTCCATAGTTATAATCCATCAGCCAATGCTATCCCATAGGCTGGTGATTATAGTATTATACCACTTCTAGTATTACCTATGTTGTTCTTTAATACTTTTGTGTGCCATCTAGTTAATCTTGAGTACAAACGATACATATTCTATAGCTTTCATCTGTGGTCTCCCTTTAGTTTTTGATACCTGTTGCTGCTAGTTAACCCCATTCCTACTATTTATGTCATCTCCTACAAGCACTCATTACATAAATCTAACTACTAGTTGTCTTCCGTGCATGTCAGATATAATTGCACACACTGATATATCCACAAGAACCTCACGGAGCAATGTAACGGCCAACAAACTTGACGTCAATGATACCCAATATGATGGAACATGTAAAGGCAGTTCTTCAGAAGACTTGCAAAAATATGTTGAATCCTATTCACCCCACAAGGTCCTTGCTCTAACTTGGCCCGTGATATGGGTACAACATGCATATAATGTCCTGGAGTGCATCTACTCTGTTGCAATGCCAAGTGCTTAGCCTGCTGATCATGCATGTAAATATGTCATGCCCTCCTATTTTTCAGTACCTATTCCATTCATGATAACATGTTTTCAAATTCAAGTACTATCATTCTACTCTATCGTAATGCCATCTGCTTAGTTTGGACATCATGCTTCTGAATATCTTATGCATTGTTATTCATCAATATGTACTTCATCTGTCTAGCATACCATTTTTTACATTGAAGTGTTGTTCTAGTGGTCTGTTGCAATGCCATCTTAGTTTCCCGATCATACACGCATATGTTGCCTTAGTGTTTTTCTGTATGTATTTCGCTAGCATACAGTTTAACATTCAACTAGTGTTTTTTACTCTATTTTCATGTCGTATCCCTAGCTCTTACATCATATTCCCCCCGTCCGGATTACATGTCGCAGAAATGGATACAAATGAATGTATCTAGAACTGAAATACGCCTAGACCCATACATTTATTTCTGTATGGAGGGAATACATGTAAATATGTCATGCCTTTCTATTCTTCAGTACCTATTCCAACTCTCTACTATAGCATGTTTTATAATTGAAGCACCATTCTTCTATATAATGCATGCAATGGGAAGACGACTATGTTAGAATTTAAAGGGTTACAAACAAGGTCTTTGCAAAAGATCCAAACGCCAAGAGATAGTAAACCAACTCTAGTTTTCATAGATATTGCTCCAGCACAGAGAAACCCAACTCCTGCTAATAATAAGCAGATTCCAGTGGCCAAAGAACTAGTCTGCTCCAGTCCAGCAAAAATATGTCAACCCATTCTATGAAGCGTGTGCGTATCCTCGCATCATGAAATTTTATAACATTCTAATCATATTTTCTACATGTTTCTTACCCATCTCTGTTTTAGAAAATAAGCTTAAAGGATAGAAGACTTTCTGCACTGGGATCGCATTCGAGGAAAGTATCTTGTGGGAAATCTCTGTACTCCAATGCTGATGTAAGTACCTGTTGTATATCACTATATTTTTACATCAGCATGTATTTTGTTAATCGGCATGAATCCAACCTTTATCTGATCTAAATTTAATTGTAGCAAAATGTATAATTAAAGGCCACAATGTTGTTTTTTGTAAGGAAAACTGCCTGGTAGTTTTGCATACTGAGCTGGATGAGTGTACTATCTCATATCGTGCACATTACTGAATTGTAGTGCTGCTCTAGTTTCCCATTCATTCATTGTGTCAATGTTGCTTTCGTATTACCTTACCTGGCTGATGATAGTTGTTCCATATTGTGTTAATTTGGTGTAGGCTGGTGTGGTCTGGTTGCCCAAACGTTCGTTGTGTCAATGTTGCTTTCCTATTATCTGACCTATCCAATGATAGCAATGCTAGTGTGTTAATTTGGTGCGGGCTGCTGAAGATAAGAAGACAAACTCTGAAAACAGCAAGGCAACCCCATTGTTTCTTTCCAATAAATCTAGGTTAGGTAATATGACAAGAACTCTTGATTAATCTGTTCGGTTCCCCTCCTAATTTATGTTATGATGCAGTGGTCGAGACACTCTCCACTATCAATAACACAAGCCTGCCAAAATCGCCATCTGAATCTGTTTAGTTTCCTCTGTCTCAAATGCAACGGAAAAAATGTATGTTTGTGAACCAATTACTGGCTAAAGCAATGATGGAAATCGTGGAGGAATGAGATGTGCACATTCTTGCGCAACAAAAACTGATCAATGTTTTCAGAGACAGTGTAGCAAAGAAGGAAGAATTTGCTCACATGCTTATGGGCGTCATCCGCGCTGAGGTTGCAGATTGTGCCATTGTAGATCGTTAGGTTCTGTTCATTTATTTGCATTGGCATCAATCTGTGATTGCCCAGTGGATGTAATTTCCTGTAATATATGCTGGATGTGCAACGTTTTTTCCTGTATGTTGTACCTTTGCTTAGTGCGGCTCGCATTCCTGCTAACTGGTCGCTAGGAAGCTAAAAAAGCAGTGAAATTATTAGTTAGCACGAATAGTCATGGGCCCTATATGAAGGAAGCAGCCCACTGCCCTTAATGGGCTTCCCTAATGGGCTCGCAGGGGCCAAAATTCTCATAGGCCTTTGATTGATCGGTTTTGGTACTATGCATAATTGCTCATCGTAATGGGCTCAAATTATCTAATTTGGCCTACAAACATGTTCGAACTTTAGTGGGCCCATTAAGTTAATGGGATGTTACTAGGCCAAAAGTTAATGCTCGGCCCTGTTACCTCCCGGGTCGTTAACAGGCCGACATCAAAGCAGGAAACAGGTGGGCCCATTTGATTTCACGGGTCATTAACAGGCTGATACTAAGGTCCGACTACATATGGCCCAACTATACTGTGGGCCTTTAGGAGGCCGACAGAGACAGCGGGCTCGTATTGGACCATGAAGAGCATGGGCCGCTAAGAGGCCGAAAGTTAGGTCGTATTGTATATGGCCCAACTGTGTTGTCGACCTTTAGCAGGACGAAAGAGAAATTGGGCTGGTATTGGACCATGAAGAGCATGGACCGTTAAAAGGCCAAAACACAGGTCCGACTGCAAATGGCCCAACTCATTTATGGGTCGTTAACAGGTTGAAAGACACACCGAGCCGGAAATTGGCCCAACACTTAAATGGGTCACTAAAAGGCCGAAAGGCATACATCCTGAAAATTGGCCCATCCCTTGAATGGGTCGTTAACAGGCCAAAACCACATCGGGCCGATATTGAGCCCAAATATATAGCTGGCTGTTAACGGGCTCGAATTGACGATGGGCTGCAATGGTGTCAAATCGTTAACGGACCATTGACGGGCAAAATTGGCACATCTCGTATGGGACGTGGGCTTAAATGGACCTGACACGAGTAGGCACGTGGTTCCTCTGGCCATTGAGAATTTTACACGTGGAAAATCCCCATTGGTCCAGGTTGTTAACGGGTTATCGGATCCAAACGGGAACCCGATAGCTTAACGGCGACCCGTTACGGTGGATGCCACGTGCCGGTCACCCTTGACGAAAGCACTTCTATGACGCACGATTTATCGTCATGGAAGTGTACACTTCCGTGATGATAATTTTGGTAATGTCATGGAACACTTCTATGACAGCACAGGTATGACTATCTTGATTCTGTCATAAAATCGTCATGGATGTACATGCATGACAGAAAATGTGACCTATTGTGAGAAACACATATCATCACAGAAGTGTATTTTTTTGTAGTGCATAGATTGATAAACCTTAGGTCATCTACTTTGAGGGAAATTTGCTCCTGCCCTACAAAACTCTGCGCTTGGAGGCCCAACACGAGTCTACAAGAACAAGTTGTGTAGTAGACATCGGCGTTCAACACATGTGCGGCTCGGTGACGTATCCTCCTTGTTGATCCAGAAAGCAAGAGATTAGAAGTAGATGGGATCTCAACGAGCATGATGGCATGGTGGAGATGGTGGTGGTGCAGTGCCGACAGGGCTTTGCCAAACGCTGGTGGAACCAGTCTGAGGAGAAAACGGAGTTACGGGAAAGGTAGGGCTGCTGTCGGGGCATGGGAATTGGTGTGTTCAACCCCTCCCTCTCCACCACTATATATAGGAGGCAAGGGTAAGGGCTGGGGCATGGCCCTAGCCCCTTCTCCAAGGAGGGGGTGTGGGCCAAAGGAGGTTTCCTCCCACCCCAAGGCACCTAGGGGGGTGCCTTCCCCCTTAGGACTCTACCTCCTCCTCCCTCTTGGCGCATGGGCCTCTTGGGGCTGGTGCCCCTGGCCCATATAGGCCAAGACACACCCCCTACAGCCCATGTGGGCCCCCGGGACAGGTGGACTCCCGGTGGACCCCTGGACCCCTTTCGGCACTCCCGGTACAATACCGATAATGCCCAAACTTTTTCAGCGACCAAAACGGGACTTCCCATATATAAATCTTTACCTTCGGACCATTTCAGAGCTCCTCGTGGGGTCTGGGATCTCATCCAGGACTCCAAACAACATTCGGTTACCAATGCACATTTCCCAATACTACTCCAGCGTCATCGAACATTAAGTGTGCGGACCCTACATGTTTGAGAATGATGTAGACATGACCGAGACATCTCTCCGGTCAATAACCAATAGCGGACCTAGATGACCATATTGGTTCCTACATATTCCACGAAGATCTTCATTGGTAGAACCACGATGTCAAGGATTCAGTTAATCCCGTATGCAATTCCCTTTGTCTAGCGATATGTTACTTGCCCGAGATTCGATCGTCGGTATCTCCATACCTAGTTCAATCTCATTGCCGACAAGTCTCTTTACTCCTTCCGTAATACAAGATCCCGTGACTAACTCATTAGCCACATTGCTTGCAAGCTATTTACGATGTCGTATTACCGAGAGGCCGCAAAGATATTTCTCCGTCATACGGAGTGACAAATCCCAGTCTCGATCCTTGCCAACCCAACAGACACCTTCAGAGATACATGTAGAGCACCTTTCTGATCACCCAGTTACGAAGTGACATTTGATAGCACACAAGGCATTCCTCCGGTATTCGGGGGTTGCATGATTTCATGGTCTTAAGAATAGATACTTGACATGAAGAAAGTTGTAGCAAAAACTAAAGTGATACGATCATATGCTAAGCTTACGGTTGGGTCTTGTCCATCACATCATTCTCCTAATGATGTGATCCCGTTATCAAATGACAACTCGTGTCTATGGTCAGGAAACCATAACCATCTTTGATCAATGATCTAGTCTAGTAGAGCCCTACTAGGGACATAGTGTAGTTTATGTATTCACACATATATTTAAGTTTTCGATCACTCCTTCCGGTTGCGGCACACACTCCTTCCGATTTTATTTGCAACTAATACAACAATCTAAGACACACCGCTTATCAGTGCTACAAGAGGAAGAGAGATCTGGCAAACAAGAAGAAACGTGGTCAGCATGTCTCTAGGAGCTCTTCTCAGTCAGGTCCTCAGCAGAACTCCCCCACTAAGCATGAGATTGTTCTGTTGCTACGTCGGTTGGTTACCTCTGCCTCATCCTCGCCACATAGGTTAGCTTCTAGTGCTTCTAGTTCTGCACCACCACCTCCCCCTGGTATATCATCTCCATGGTTTCTTGACTCTCGTGCTTCCTTTCACATGACACCGGATGACTCTTGTCTCACTGGACTCGGTCCTCATTATACACCTCTCCATGTTCACACAGTGGATGGCTCCTCGCTTCCCGTTGTTGGGCGTGACACACTTTCTACGTCGTCTTTTAGTGTTCCCACTGTGTCTCATGTTCTTAAACTGACTATGCAGCTTATGTCAGCATGTCAAATCGTTGATCATGGTTGTTGTATTATTCTTGAACCCGACTCTTATTGTGCTCAAGACCGATGCACAGGGCTTCTGGTGGGGACTGGTCCTAGGCGCCGCGACTCTCGGGGCCTATGGGAACTTGATTAGTTGCGCCTTCCTTCAGCTTCCTCAGGCAACCAGTCGAACAGCTCTGCCGCCATTGCTCCAGTCATTGCCTCCACCACCTCTTTTGTTCAGTGGCATCGTCGGTTAAGCCATCTCTTGGGTTCTAGGCTATCTAGTCTTGTAGAAAGTGGTGTCTTAGGTTTTGTTTCTGGAGACACCGCTCTACATTGTATGGGTCGCAAGCTTGGCAAACAGCTGCAACTCCCCTATCCATCTAGTGATTTTGAGTCACAATGTCCTTTTGATCTTGTTCACTCTAATGTATGGGGGCGAGCTCCCCTCATTTTGAAAGGGGGTCATTCCTACTATGTGATATTTATTGATGATTATTCGAGATTTACATGGATTTATCTTATGTCTTCTCACATTCAATTTCTCTCCATTTATCAGCAGTTTGCTACTATGGTCTGCACTCAATATGACTCCTCTATTCGTGTTTTTTGTGCTGACTCTGCTGGTGAGTACATTTTGACTTCACATCATCCTTTTCTGCGTAAGCAGGGTACTCTTCCTCAATTCTCTTGACCTAGTGCTCATGCTCAGAACGGTGTTGTTAAGTGCAAGCATCGCCATGTGCTTGAGACAGCTCGAGCTCTTATGATTTCATCTCACATTCCGCCTCATTTTTGGGATGAGGCTGTCTCCACGACTGCTTTTCTCATTAATCAACAACCCTCTTCTGTCCTTCAAAGTTGTACCCCTTTTGAGCATCTATTTGACACATCTCCTGGTTATAGTCATCTCCGGAGTTTTGGTTGTGTCTGTTATGTCCTTCTCCCATCACGAGAGCGCACTAAGTTGACTGCGCAGTCAACTGAGTGTATGTTTCTTGGGTACAACACCGAGCATAAGGCTTATCGCTGCTATGACCCCGTTTCTCGTCGGATGAGAATCTCTCGAGATGTCATGTTTGATGAGTCTCTCCCTTACTACCCTCGCTCCACATCCACAATGCATGGTTCGTCCACTCATAAGTCGATCTCTTTTCTGACATTTCCTGAGTTTTCTTCCATCACTCCTTCATCGTCCCCACCATCTTCGTCTCCTCCAGTTTCTTCCTCGGAGGCTCCCATTCTTCCTTCACCACCACCCCAGTCACCTACGGCTCCTTCATCGAGGGATCCACTTAGCTCTTTTGAGATTCCACCATTTCTGTTGCATTATAGTCGCCGTCCTCATGACGATGCTGCTAGTGTGCCACCAACACAGTCACCTTTGGCTCCTTCACTGGGGTATCCAGTCATGTTCCCGTTTCTCCTCCTCGGTACGCCCTTCTTGATCAGCATGGTATGCAGCCAATTGAACAGGATGGCTTTGCGTCTGCCGCTCTTCTAGAGCTCACGACCTACCGAGAGGCAGTCGTCCATCAGGAGTGGCAGCACGCTATGGCAGAGAAACTTGCTGCCCTAGAGCGCATTGAGACTTGGGATCTTGTACCTTCACTGCCTGGTGTCACTCCTATCACCTACAAGTGGGTTTACAAGGTTAAGAATCACTCTAACGGTTCCCTTGAGCGCTACAAGCCTCGGCTTGTTCCCGTGGTTTTTAGCAGGAGCACGAGCGTGACTATGATGAGACCTTTGCTCCGGTTGCTCACATGACCACGGTTCGGACCTTACTACCAGTTGCCTCTGTCCACCGGTGGTCTATCTCTCAGTTGTATGTGCAGAATGCCTTTCTCAATGGTGAACTGCATGAAGAGATCTACATGCAGCCGCCTCCAGGATACTTTGTTCCTTCTAGCATGGTCTGTCGTCTGCGGTGTTCTATTTATGGGCTTAAGCAAGCTCCTTGTGCTTGGTTTCAGCACTTCTCCTCCGTTGTCACAAATGTTGGTTTCAAAGCCAGCGACCACGACCCTGCTCTCTTTTTTCACACTCCCCTCGTGGTCGGACACTTCTTCTTCTATATGTCTATGACATGATAATCATCGGGGATGATTCCCCGTTCATTGATTTTGTGAAGAAGGGTCTTGGTGACAAGTTCTTGATGTCAGATCTGGGTCCACTTTGATATTTCCTTAGTCTTGAGGTGTCTTCTACGCCCGAGGGCGCTCTTCTCTCCCAAGAGAAGTATACTCAGGATCTTCTTACTCGTGCTTGTCTTTCTGATGAGTGCACCGTGGACACTCCCATGGAGCTTGGAGTTCACCTTCGGCCCACTAATGGTGAGCCTCTTAAGGACCCCGGTCGATATCGTCACCTTGTTGGGAGCCTTGTCTACCTTGGCATCACACGTCATGACATCTCTCATGTTGTCCACATTTTGAGCCAGTTTGTTTATGCTCCTACTCAGCTTCACTACTCCCACCTCCTTCGGTTTTTGCGCTATCTTCATGGAACCTCCTCTCGCTGCTTATTCTTTCCTTGTTCGAGTTCCTTGGAGCTTTAGGCATATTCTGACGCCACGTGGGCTAGTGATCATGATGACCGTCGATCCCTTTCAGCCTATTGTGTTTTTCTTGGTTCCTCTTTGATTGCCCGAAAGACTAAGAAACAGACAACGGTTTCCCGTTCGAGTGTTGAGGTTGAGTTGAGGGCTATGGCAGCAGTGACAGCTGAAGTCACTTGGTTGCGGTGGCTTCTTGATGATTTTTGGGTCTCTACTATTGCACCAACTCCTCTTTCTTCAGACAGCATCGATGCGATCAGCATTGCTCGCGATCCTGTGAAGCATGAGCTCACGAAACACATGGTGTGGATGCTTCTTACACGTGACCGCAGGTGCAAGACCAGATTGTGGCTCTCCAATTCGTGCCCTCCGAGCTCCAACTTGCAAATTTCTTCACGAAGGCACAAACCCGAGCTCAACACAACTTTTTTCTTTCCAAACTCAGTGTTGTAGACCCACCCTAAGTTTGAGGGGGGGGGGTGTCAAGTGATATAGTGTTGTGTGGCTTCTCCCTTATATAGGGGTTTATTTGCATATGTACCTTGTACTTAACTGGCCCATTTGGCCCATAGCAATGCGACGTAACAGCGCCCATGTGGGTCTCGATCACTGAAGTGTCCGATTTGGCATTCCCTCATAGCCTGGTTGAGGGTTGTTTTAAGGGCATCGGGTCTGCCCATCCTTTTCTACATGTAACCAAACAACAATTTTGCAGTGGTTGCGGTGGATGCAGGCAAAAGAAACACTCCTAAATTTCTCTTATATTTGGTCTTCTGGACGAGCTCCTTGGTCAGGCCAACACAGAAGTTAAACACTCTCAACTAATTACAAACAGAAACAAACTACTCCCGCCAACTTTGCTAAAGTAGTGACAATTAATATGTACCGCAGGGAGTAGTAAATATTCCATGATCAGCAGGAGGTAATGTAAAAAAAATATCTCCCTTTATTTTAAACAAGGGAAAGGCACATGTTTCATTTTACCTTAAGCATAAAGTACAACACAAAGTATATAGCCAGCAATGTTAGCATCTTGATGAGCTCCAGTAATTTGTAAAGGAGCAACGTTGCTCTTGTGATTTGTGAACAAGCTCCCTCTCTAAATTACCTTCGTTTCAGAATTTACGTCTCCATTGAATGCATAACTAGCAGCGATCTGTCTTGTTATTACTAAAATAAAAGGATTCAGAAAATCAGAACCCTTTGAGCGGTTTACAATTTCAGGATCTTTGTACTAGACAGACAAACAAATGAATCTCAATATCTCATCCCTCAAATGGTGTCTTAATTTCTGCTATTTTCATACACTCTTGATAGGTAAAAAGGGATGCGACCCCCTCAAAAAGGTAAGAACAAAATGTTGTTGAGTGCTGGATGTCCAGAGATGTGATTACCTTTTAATTAGCACACTGTTACTTAATACAAGACGTTTTTGACACTGTAAAGGACTCTAAAAACGTCTTATAAAAAGTTAGAAAGGGACTATGTTATATGCCTTCAGTAGTTGCTCAAGTTTCAGTTGTTCCTTAACTTCAGGGCATTTTGGAATCTAAACATCCATATTTATGCTAGTAACTAGCACTATTCTTTTGAGAAGCAATAAAGGACATCCTCCAATAGAGGATATCAACAAAACAAGCATGCCGCCTTTGTACATGTCCATCGAAAACTTGGGACTATTATTACTACATTAATTCCATACCAAAATTGCCACACGAACATAGCAGGCAGATATATAATATATTGTCTCCAAAATCACTTCTGCAATAAAAGAGGGTTCATGATACTTGCTTAAATAATACAAATAACACCAAGCGGTCATATAGTGCCTCCATGCAAAAACAGGGAAACTTGGGGCCTACTTATGCCGGTTTCGAAACGGCTATAGAGGGTAGAAATTAAGCAACCAGAATTACGGTTGATAGTAATACACAAGTGGTGCCTACTATTAAAGTTTCATTCATCAGCTGCCTTCCAGAATTCATCATTAGACTGTCATAAAGGAAAATAGTTGCGGCAAAGGTAGAAGGCAACAAAAGTTCAGACGAGTGAATCTAGGTCGGATGATGCACCACACAGCCTTGTCCAATGGTGCACAGTCAAAAACTTAATGAAATTTTTGGAGACCACTTCATCAATACTCATCAATCAAACCAATTTTCTTCATAAGGGCATCTGAACACTTACTGGAGTAGTGAACTGACTTGGTAACACCCTGTGCAGCTTGCAGAGAGACCCTACCACAATGCTCAATGACCAAAGACTCTAACTTATGTGCACGTCCCAGTTCAGCCACTCCAACATCAGTAACTTTATGGCATGCCCGAAGTGTGAGATTACTCAAGCATGGGGTGTGCGCAATGAATCACATCCCAGCATCAGTTACCCAATGACACAATATAAGCTCGAGTGTCTCTAGATGTAGTGAGGATGAGAGGGCCTTCATCCCCTTGTCATCAAAGAAGTTGGCGGTGTTTAGCACGAGAACACGAATTGGGCAGGACTGAATGAGTGCCAGAAAACCCTCCTGTGTGAATCCTATTTTTGATGGCCAGTCACGGGAACATCCTGTAAATCGGAGGTCTACGATCTGAAGCATAGGACAGTTGAGGGCTAGAGCATAAAGGCTGTTATCAGTAAATGACGTCCTGGTTTCACAATAGCCGTCTTCGCTACAATGGCGCTGCAGGTTGAGCCAAAGTGAGATGCTTTTAAGGTTGCTGCAGCTCCGGGATAATGCAATCATGTCATTGTCAT
Organism: Triticum urartu; assembly: GCF_003073215.2. Taxonomy (NCBI): domain Eukaryota; kingdom Viridiplantae; phylum Streptophyta; class Magnoliopsida; order Poales; family Poaceae; genus Triticum; species Triticum urartu. The sequence continues at coordinate 61,492,170 of NC_053027.1, forward strand.
TTAGTGCACGAACATACTCAAGCCAAAGGTTCTCCAATGCTTTACATTTCCCTAGGACAACACGAAGTCCTATTTCTGGCCAGGTTTTAATATGTGCCAACCTTAAATTCTTCAAACTCTCACAGCAGAAATCATATATATCCATGCTGTGAGCATTGTACGATGGATCATAGTAGTCACAACCTAAAGAAAAATCATATATTCCTCTTTTCCTCTCAAACTCAAACTTCTGGAGCTTCATCCATCCTAAACCAAACTTTAGGAAGTCCTGATGATTGATTCCTTTGCAATTCTTCACTACAAGCTCTTCCAACGATCCATCCCTGCCAAGGTATTCCAGCCACTCTACACTGTCGATTTTCTCGCAGTCAATAAGGTGGAGAGCAGATAGACTTGTGCAACCAACTGCAACTGAGAAAAGCCCAACCGAAGTTATTTGTGGTGTGGAGTTCAGCTTGAGAGACACCAATTTCTTGCAATGCGTTAAACAACCAAGCCCAGAGTCATCGATGTGTGAGCAGAAGCTTAAGGTCAATCAGCGAGGAACATTGAGATGAAAATACAAAAAGGCCTTTGTTGTCCAACTGATTTCCATGTCCAGGCATCCAACCAGAGTAATCGATTTCCAATTTCCGCAAATTTGTGAACCTGGCACACAGTGATGTTAATGCTTCTGTAGCAGTGCAAAGACCAGAACCAACGCGGATAGCACCCCTTTGACTCCCTTCTATCATGTAGAGCCCCTTTGACACAAGGGAAAGAGAATTCAGATCACTTGTCCTGGTGATCTTCTTGACAATCTCTGTCAGCACAGCCTCCGGTAGGTCGTCCATCGAGCAAATTCAGCTGTACCAATCAGGTAATGTCAAGGTTCAGAAAACAACCAAAAAGCTGGACTAAAACTTATGGTACATATATCAGAATAAAGCATGTGAAAAGATTGAGATCACACTGGCAGCACTAATTACAAAGAATATACCGACGAACTTTGGGCATTTACTGTACCCATCCAATACTTGTGTGTTCCTTATAAGAATGGAGATTAATTGAAGTATCTACCACCTTATCTATCCCTACATTGCTAGCAAGAAACAGAGAAGCTACGAGCCACATCATTAAACTAAACTACCGCCATAGGTGGCAGAGCCTGAATAACAAACGAACGAAGCAAATACAAAGAAACAAACTAGAATTGAGTAATTGACGCAAGCAACTCCTCAAGACAAGACTCATGTGCTCAGTGTGAACCTATTTATTTGGCGACGCATACATCAAGAAGCAAAAAAGAGAAATTCGTATGTGAATAGTATACAGAGAACCATTCGCAACTATTCATAACAGATTTCTCTTTTTTGCTTCTTGATGTATGCTTCGAATTTTGATCTGAATTTTTTAGGGATTATTTTAATATGTGCTATGAACATGCATGATTTTTTCAAATTTTTTTACAATGTTTAAACATAAATTTAGGCCGCAAGTCACACGGTGACATGCAAAGGTGCATGTCACCTGATCCCTGTGTGTGTGTGTGTGTGTGTGTGTGTGTGTGTGTGTGTGTGTGTGTATGGTGTGGGGGGGAGGGACGGACGGACTGAAGAAGATGGATCACCGTAAATGGGCGTGCCGGCCTGGAACGTCGTGATGGCACTAGCAAGTTTGGGCCACCACTAGTTTTTGTTTCTCAAAAGATTTTTTATATAAATCTTTAAAAGATACTCCACTATTTATCTTGAAATTTCATATAGCCGTTTTAATAAATAATTAAATATTCAGGTGGTGTACAAAAGATGTCATGTGTTTCAAAAAATGTCCATGCATTTTTAAAATTTTATTGTTTTACGGGGTACATGCTATTGTGTGCCGGAAAAATGTTCGTATGTTGCAAAAGAATACATGTGTATTAAAATTAAATGTTTGCGTTTTTTATGTGTTTTCTTAGTTCTCGTATGGAAAAAGATGAATGTTCATGTATTGTTAGAAAAAGTTCACATGTGAAAATAAAAGTTCATGTGCCTTGATAAAATTTCCGCATATTTAAAAAATATTCTTATATATGAAATAAACCTTCGAAGTGTCCCACCACTAGGGTTGGCATTGTGTCGACGACCCTCCTCTGGCTCCGGGCCAGAGGTAATTTCGATGTTTATCTTTATCTTTATCTTTATCTTTACTCTTTATCTTTATCTTTATCTTTATTTTTACCTAATAATAAAGGGGCTATTGCTTCTTACCACCGCAATTTCATCCGTTTTTCGTCCGTCCGTCGTCCGTTGTCTGTTTCTATTATTTTCTATATCCAAGGTGATACTAATGTATGTATATATCCTGTCTGTAAGTCAGACGTTCCTCGACTTGCAATAGCAACTGGGCCGGCCCAGGAGTAAACACCGAACGCAAGGGGCGCCTAAGGCCTTGTACAATGGGAGGTGCTTAGAGGAGGTGCTTAGAAAAATAAATCAGGCTTTCCTTAAGCACCGGTGCTTATTTGTACAGGATAGACGCTTAATTAAGCGTCTCTCCTATAGAAATAGGCACCCGTGCTTCAGAAAAACTCGGTTTATTTTTCTAAGCACCTCTCTAAGCACCTACCATTGTACAAGGCCTAACGGGGACGTGCGTGGCGAGGACACTGGCAGCCGTACTATGCTCCGGCGCTGTACGGTTTGCTTCGCAAGACCATGGGTATTTTGACCGGTTAACGCAAAATATCCTTCGTGTAGCACTTCACGTGGTGCCTTTTTTTTCCTTACCGAGCCACGTAGTCACGAACGAGAAAATTGCACAGGCTCAGGGCACAACTAGAGTAGATCTTTGAGAATAGCTCTCCTCCGGTTCACTATAGCAAGAAAAAAATTAGACGTGTGGACGTGTAATCTGATCATTTGCCACACATCTAAAATTCAATTTACGCATGTTCTAATTTTATGTGGTTGTGCCTTTAAAAAAATGCCATGTAGTTTTTAAAAATTGTTCATGAATTTTAGAATGTTTATGTAGTTTTATGAATATCGTTCATATATCAAAAAATGCTCACACCAATTGAAAATTATTCAACTTTTTCTCAAAAAAATTATTCATGTAATTCTAAGAAGTGTTCAATGTTACAAATATTTTGTAATTAAAGAAATTCATGCTCTTTAGAAAAGTCCATGTGATTTAAAAAGTATTTATGCATTTCAGAAAGAAAGTCGATGCATTTTGAAAAACAAATATACAATTTAAAAGTGAATGGGCGTATGAAAGACGGACAGACGGTGTATGTACTAGGTGCAAGTCGTAGCTCGGGAAGGGCCGCTCGACGAGATTAGTTTAGAACTGTTAGACATTCACTTGCGACAATGTTGTTCAATGGCAAGTGTGTGTGGGTTTAGAGTTTAGATAGTGGCCAAGACCATCACCTTGAGATTGGCCACGTTCAGAAACATTACGATCAAGTGGACAACACGACCATGGTTGGCAGGAAAGAGAATAAGCGACAACACGAATGTGGGCAATGTTGAAATATATAAGGTGAACCTATGGAGGGATCTTAAGTTGTGCTTATATTATACTAAAAGCATGCATTTTTTTCTTCCGTTGCAACGCACGGACATGTTTGCTAGTCTTACAAAAATGTTCATGTTTCAGAAAAAAATGACATACAACTCATAAAATAGTCATGTACTCCCTCTGTAAAGAAATATAAGAGTGTTTAGATCACTTTTACCTAGGAAAAATAAAAACTAAAAAGTTAAACCTGAACAAGCAGATTTAGAGAATCATCACATTTAAATCTACAAATTTTCGACAAATGTTGACATGGTGTGCTGACTGGACGAGTTGGCCTAGTCAACATGTGTTGATTGGACCGAAACCGGGGTAAGGCGAGGCGGAGGGTAATTGTTCTGATTTTGAGAGTTGGAGGGTGCAACTATACCTGGGCATAAGTCGGGTGGGGCTTCGGCCCAGGCCTAATAAAGCATGTAGCTAATAACCTACGTCCGAGCCTGGCCCGGACGGCCGTCGGGCCTAGATTTTAGGGCTAGGCCCAACCCATCAGTGGAAACGCCCGTCAGGCCTCGGGTCGGGCCTCTTCCCTAAAACGCAAATATGTCAAGCCCGGCCAGGCCCAGCCTTCGGGCTCAAAACTTAGGCCCAGGCCAGGCCCCCAGGCAAGACCGGTCTAGGTTGGGTCAGGCTTTTTCGGGCCGGCTGGACTGGGTTTCCCATGGCCAAGTATAGGTGCAACTTAGACGGTGTCTTGGATGAGGGGTGTATATTAGAGCCACCCAGACTTGAGGGTTTATACAAACACTTCTTTCTTTTCTAGGATATATCGAACAATACATGAAGCACTGCCTCTTCTTTATCTGGCTGCAATATCCCACTGTAGGAAGGACATGGATGTAGCCTGAGGGGGTGAATAGTCGATTTAATATAATTACGATAAGGCTTGGATAAATGCAGAAAAACACTAGCATTTAATTTGTAAAGCACAAAACCTAAATAAGCTAGGCTCACCTATGTTACACCAACAACTTATGTTACAAGATAATAACCGTGTGATAGAGAGATATGTAACTTCAAGCTTGACGGCTATCACAAAGTAAATGCACAAGTAAAGAGCTCGGTTGTAGAGATAACCTAGGCACATAGAGATGTCGATGTAATTGCCAAAGTTCCTTCCACAATGAAAGCGGTTACTAAGTGCTCCCCCAACACAACAAATGCTCACATTGAGATGTGGTTGCACAATGCACACCAAACACCATAAAAGGCTTCACCTCAAGATGCGGGACACACCACTCACTGACGCCACAAAAGGCTCACCCTATTCTCCTTGATCTCTTTCCACAAAGGATGAACTCAATCAACAATGAGGTCTTCTTGAAGGCTTTGACCAAACCTTTGCAAATTGTCGGGTCGATCTCCACAATTTAATTGAAGGCTCTTGAAGCTTGCCCGAAGGTTCACACCAAGTTAGAGCTCTACGACAATACAAACTGTCTAGGGCGCCCAAGTATCCAAGAGGAACCTCTAGGGCACCCAAGAGTAATAAGCTTCTCAATTTTTTACTTCCATGAATCCCATGGGAAACTCAAACCGATGGAACTAATCCAATGGCAAGAACACACAAAGTGTTTTTTTACTATAAGCGACAGTGGTAGAGGCTTCCACTAACTTTTGTATTACTCACAAGGAACCAATTACATCAATGTTACAAGTGGGTTTTTTGTGGCCCCCCGGCCATGGCCTCAAGAATCTAAACAATAAGTGCCACAGGCCTTGTCTGTAAGTAGCTAAGAAAGGACGAAGTTCCTCTCTACAATTGTGTACCAGGAGGCCCAAAAGATTTTTGAACCTAGCCAACCATGAACCAAAAGAGTGAGGGATCCCTCTGAAGTGTTCATTGTTTCTCTCCTTCCACAAGCTCCACGCAGCCATTATAAAAATGTCCATAAACAATTAAAGGTTGCTGCCAATTCTCTCTGCCACCGTGTAACAAAGAGATTCTGTTGCCCAACACCGGCCATTGCATGCCAACTTTATCCCAACAGCATTGGCTAAATGGGCAGGCAAAGAATAGGTGTTCGACGGTTTCCTTAGGAGGGTTTTGGCACAACATGCAAGTGTAATTATTGCCCGCAATGACGTAGTGTCTACGTCTCATCATGTTTCTCGTGTTTAGGTGGTCCACCAGTAGCAGCCACCCAAACATTTTGAATTTTATCGGGCTTTTGGCCTTCCAAAGCCAAATGAAGGTGTCGTCAGCAACCATCTCTCTGAAGCAGTGGTCATAGAATTTCTTGGAGGAGAATTTCCCACCAAGGATGCACTCCCAAGTGTCATTGCAGTCCCCCTCCAGAAGCACATGCATCGAGCCTTGTTGGATCTCCCTAACCTCCTCTCTAGCTTGAGTCGACAGAGGCAGGCAGAAAAGCATGCCCGAATTCGTAGCTATAAGAACATTAACAATAGATTCATCCTCATTTAAGCAGAAAGAGAAAGCCCTAGGGAAGAGCTCCATGAGGGGGGCATCTCGATCGCTATCAAACCAGGTGTCTTTCCAGAATAGGGAGGAAGAACCGTTCCCTAGAATGACTCTGGTGATCCCACAGAACATGTCGCTGAGTTGCATTACATCACGCCACCAGAAGGAGCCAACTGGGCCTGTTGCATGCGGAATTTTTTTCGTGTAGTAAGCATCTGAAAGTGCGTTAAGTTGACTAGAGGGGGGGTGAATAGGTGATTTTTATAAATTGTTCACTGAGGAATTTCAGGGTGAGGAAATTCCTAAGCGAAGAACTACTTGCAGCGGAATAAGTACTCAGATATAGACATGACACAACATAGCATGGACATCATGATGAATTGGAAACAAAACATAGAGTATAAAAAGCATAAGCACAGGATAAAACAGAATAAAGACAAACAGACTCAAGAAATTGAACTGAGGAAATTGAGAATGTCTTCAATCGAAGTCTTCAAACAGATATGAATAGGTACACAACACAGTAATGAAGAAATGAAAGGGTTGAGGAAATAGAACCAGTTAGCTTGGTGAAGATGATGATTTGGTAGACCAGTTCCAACTGCTGTAACAGTTGTACGTCTGGTTGGAGCAGCTAGGTATTTTAAACCTGAGGACACACAGTCCCGGACACACAGTCCTCACCATATTTCCTTGAACTAAGGTCACACAGACCTCGTCCAATCACTCATGGTAAGTCTTCAGGTGACTTTCAAACCTTCACAAACTCGGTCACTCGGTGATCCACAATTTCCTCTTGGATGCTCTAGACCATGACGCCTAACCGTCTGGAGGATGCACAGTCCTCAAAGGTAACAAGTGTCGGTTCCACACAGGAACAATCTCTTCAGTGATGATCAATCACTTTAGGTTTGTAGGAGTTTGGTTTGGGGTTTTGGGTTTTTCCTCACTTTTTGATTTTCACTCAAAGTCCTCGGAGGATGGGATGCTCTCAATGACAAGTGTCAGTTTCTCGTGGAGCAGCCAACCAGCTAGTGGTTGTAGGGGGTGGCTATTTATAGCTTAGGGAGCAGCCCGACATGATTAGACATAAATGCCCTTCATTGATATGACCATTAGGTGGAAAAGATATTTTGGGACAGCTTGCGCATAGCACAACAACAGTCGGAAATTTGAGGTTCAAATTCCTCAGGGCTATTGACGGTGTCCTGGACTAGGGGGTACTCACCACGTCGTCTCCCGATCTATTAGATTGGGCCGAGGACCCCCGTGGCAGTATACTCATGGGCCAGTTCGGACGGCTGCCACATACAAGGAAGATTCCACAAGACTTGGCGATCAAGACAAGGACTTCTCCCCACCGGTGTATTCGTCTAGGACTCTTGTTATCCTAGGCCTCCAGTGCATTATATAAACCGAGGTCAGGCTAGTCGATAGATATACAATATATACAACAATCATACCATAGGCTAGCTTCTAGTGTTTAGCCTCCTTGATCTCGTGGTAGATCTACTCTTGTACTACCCATATCATCAATATTAGTCAAGCAGGAGTAGGGTATTACCTCCATCGAGAGGGCCCGAACCTGGGTAAAAACATCGTGTCCCCTGTCTCTTGTTACCATCCGGCCTTGACGCACAGTTAGGGACCCCCTACCCGAGATCCGCCGGTTTTGACACCGACATTGGTGCTTTCATTGAGAGTTCCGCTGTGTGATCGACAAAAGGATCGATGGCTCGCCTGTAGATCAACTGCGACTTCGGCATCTTCATCACCAGCTCGACTGGTCACCTTGGTTCGACCAAGAATTGCGCCCCGTGTTCGGATCACCATGTACGGACGAGGACCTTCATCAAACATCAACTCCGATCTCTATCAAGATCACGGAGGAATCATCGATGGAGCTCGGGGGCTCAACGTCAACATTGCCCTCAAGCGACCGTGCTGTTTTTCTGGACAGCGAACTCGTATCTGCCACCACCACCTCCTCGAGTATCGCTTTGACGATCGTTTTGGTGGAATTGTGCGGAATTGAGTCTACAACAATCCTGAAAAATTTCGTCGAGTTCCGATGGAGGAATCTCTGGCAATCCACGATATACCGGAGCCCTGTCAAATCTGGACGGGAATTTGGATGAGTTTAGGGCGTGGTGTTCAGCTTCTACCTCGGACGTCCTTTGGAAGATCCAACCGTTGATCGGATGCGGAATTCCTATATCTACCACCTCTCAAAATTTCGGCTCGATCCGACCGTCCAAACTCCAGGAACCTTCCGATTAGTGCATCACTTTTCGGATCTGTTTTCTGCGCGAAAACGAATCCGACCCGAGATCATCTTTTTTATGAACAAGATTTCGGACATCCCTTTTGAAGGAAGTTTTGTATGTGGTATTGTGTTTTGTTCTCGAACACATCCCACTAACCGTAAGATCTTTTGAACATGATCTTCAACATCATGCTGGTGTCAAACCAGTCCGGCAATATTACTCCACGGCTGCCGACCTGCGCTAGACACGGCGTCACTTTGTTGAGCCAAGCTCAACTTCTTCGGATCATCATCTCGGCAAGCCGAACAAGAGCCCGGCATCGCGAAGGATAAATCATCACCAACATCGCCGCCCCACGGATTATACGGAGCGGGCATACCGGCATCGCCACACGGTCGCTTCATCAAGCCGGCATCGACCACGTCACGACCTGCATCGACAGGGCCGCACTATTGCTTCTTCAAGATGGTGTCCATCACGCCGACCTACTTCGACTCATCGGCTGACATCGAGGCTTCGACATCTCGGCTGGACCAGGGGCTTCGCCATCTCTTCATCAACCTACTTCGGACACTTCGGCGTCACTAGCCGACCAGCTCCGTCACGTTAGCTGGGCCGAGGGCTTTGCCTCGGCGAGTCAACCTTTACCAGCATTGCCATGCCATCGTTTTATCGCCCATCAGGCAATGGGTGTGCGGAGCGGGTCCCAATTTTAGGAATCACCTTCCTTCGGATTGCTACAACAAATAAACCAGGTGCTATTAATCCCAGTATTTTTTGCTTGTTTGGGTTCATTTTTCCCAAGGAATTATTACTTTGGTTTGTCCGTCATATGTATATAGGTCTATCAAATGGTGGCCGCATTAACGACAGTCGCATGGTGGTTCGGTCAGTTTCCGTACATAGTCCGGCGAACACCGCATCTGGAGCTCAGACCGACCTGTGAATTCAGGCTTTGCCATGCCTTTACTACATCACGCCGACGCCCTGCATCGACATTGACTTCGGCGCCAGGCCATATTTCTTCTATTCCTCACTTTGCATAAATTATTTATTATGCAACATTTTTTTAATTATCATTATTACTATTATCACCGGTTTGCACTATTTTTTGTGCACAGGAAAATGATCCGGGGACTTCGGCGTCACTCTGCCGGTCTGCATTGACCGTGCTATGTCACCACTTCGGCGTATCGAGCTCTCCGCTCCGCCACCTCGGGACCAGCTTGGGGGATGGAACCTTGCCCCGCATCAAGCTCGGACCGCGTCATCAATACCGAACACATTAACCAGCTAAGTCGCTTTCATGCTCAAAGTTTTAAATTTTTAACTTGTGTTCGGCTCGACCAAGCATTATACTTTTTTGGAAAAAAGTTGCTTCTAAAAAATTTCCTTGTCCAAACTTTGTTTGTGATGCATAAATTCAAATACCCCGTTTACTTGGGGCTTCCTTTATGAAGCTTTTCCTCTTGCATATGATTATACTTGTACGGCTTCGTTCCTCGTTCGTGTATTATGCCACAATATGCACCATATTGACTTAAGCGATTTGCAAGCTGGGTTGCCTCGCTCCTGTGTTTACCCCTACGTTCCCGATTATTCAGCTAGGGAGTAAAGGGAGCACCTTTGCGATTGTCACGATCGGGTCGCCCGAGCCGGACCTCAGACTGGGTGAAGCCGAAAGCTAGCGCTCTTATAGTTTTCAATGATGGTCGACACACAACGGAACTCATGAGTACAAAAAATCTATTGCACAAGTCTCATAATAACAATGAGAACCGAAGAAAGGTATCGGTGGGGGTACTATTTTCTTCGAAGATGCTTATTACACTTTACGGTAATATAGCATAAGTTCCCTGAGCGCGCTTTGTCTGTTACAGCCTTATGGCCTGGTTGCCTGGTTATTGGAAACACCATCGATATTCTCGACAGATGGAGTACATAACACTTTTCGGTCCTTGACCGAAGAGGGAGAAGCCGACGGTCGGTTAAGACGCGTTTAAAGTTCGGTTGAACATAGATATGATATAAGTACTTCGGTACATGCAATCATTCTTTTACCCAAGTCACTTGGGGGCTCTTAAATTTATATGAGCCGTTTTATGATAAGTGTTTTTCTTCTTGGTCGTTGCAAAGTCTTTTTCTATCGCTCCTTTTTCGACATGAGTGTGTGGTCAATAGCCAGCCGTAGGCTGACCCGCTTGAAGTCTTGAGATCGGATGTGTAATGTTAAAGCACGACAGAAGCACTCTTTTTTTTTCTAAGACCAATTTTCGGATTGGCACCGAACACTTGATATTGTTCGGACGTCATGTTTTTACTGACGTTTCTTGGTTTTCCAAGCTTTTTTGGCACTTTTAAACTATTTGTGCTTTTCCAGCATTAGTCTCGCAGTGCAACGCCGGACACCTTTAGGGATTCGGCAAAAACATTCTCAATACTGCTATATATGCATCGGTTTCGAATTGTGTCTTCGGTCAATAGTTGGGCTGCCCAGCTCCTGCACTTGCTTCCTATGTTTCGTTTTGTTCGGCTAGGCGTGCAAAGGGAGAACCACTGCGATTGTGCTTCCGGTTCACATGGTTAAGCACCTCAGTGGAGAAAGCCGAAAACTGACTTTCACAATAAGCGTAAACCGGTCAGCGATCCAATGACGGTGTTAAATGACGGGCCATTCATAACAATGGCCGAAGTGTTTACGGCTTGACCTCGTCTGTCGCCGAACACTACCGGGGGCTATTAACTAGCCTCCCAAACTAAATCCTCGATATTTTGCTCTTACATTGGAGCTGAGGTTTCATGATCATGCTTAGCATGACAATCCAAAGAAAGGAATCGATAGCGGGACTATTTTCTTTGGAAGACATTTCTTCTGTTAAACAGTAATATAACATATCTCTCTGTGTACCTTTGTTTATAAAACCATGTGGCCAAATTGCCTTGTTTGTCGTAAATCTTTGCCCTCATAAAGGATTTATAAAGTAGGACAAACACTCCTCGGCTACTGGCCGAGGAGGTGGAAGCCGATGGTAGGTCAACAAAGTTTTGTACAATGCAGATCCGAGCATTAATGACGTAAAGTACTTGGATACATAGAGTCATTACACATAATTTGTGATTTTACTATGGACATTGATCCTTAATTCGGCCACCTGTGCCCGCATTAAGGCTCGGGGGCTACTGGGCTTCGGACTTATTATTTACAAATAATAAAGGGGCACATCGATCCCCTGATCTGGTGTTGCCACCCGACCAGTGTCTCGGGGACTACTACATTGCTTGTCCAATGCAGAAAATTTTATGTGCAATATAGTTTCCGAGGAGATTTTGATCCTCAGGTTGGTCGGCCGCACCCAACCTGAGTCTCGAGGACTGAGCACGCCGCTTTTAGTGTCCCGAAGTATTCTGCCGAGCTTGGACTTGATTCTCAGGCCGATTTTGCAAATCAACCTGAGTCTCAGCGGCTACTAGGATCAGCGGTCTTACGTCATCCTTCAGGTGCATCTTGGGTTTCAGACCGATACACACCTTGAGGGCTACTGGCTATATATCTCGGCAGAGAATAAATTGCACCAACAAAAAATATTCACAAAAATCGGCCCACATTCGGGGTGGTGCACCACCTCGGAAGCAGTCCGGCATAAAGCTCGGGCGCTAGTGGCTGGCTCCGTAGAGGGCATTTTCGGCGTTAAGCTCGGCTAAACTCCTTCAAACCTTTTTGAACCAAGGTGATATGACACCTCGGATATAGTCCGGCGTTGGAGCTCGGATACATAGTCCGGTGTTGGAGCTCGGATACATTCCAGCGTTAGAGCTGGGAAGCGGTCCGGCATTGGTGCTCGGCTGCAAAAGATACCTCGAATACAGTCCAGCGTTGGAGCTCGGACGCAAGAGGACCCTGCCTCCCGGGAACAACTTCAAACCCGAGGTGTGCTATAAAAATAAACAAGGCATTGATAAAGGCCGGAAACTTAAAGGGGCTCCTCGGATACCTGACGTGTAAACTCGTCGAATGCATTTCGGCGATCCTCAAGATCGAAGATGAGAAGATTTGTTGAACCAGTTTTCAAGACCGGCGACCGAAGATGAAGAACAGTTCGGAAGAATCGAGGAGCGTCCCTAACTTGAAGACCGGTTCAGGGGGCTACTGACGGTGTCCTGGACTAGGGGGTACTCACCACGTCGTCTCCCGATCTATTAGATTGGGCCGAGGACCCCCGTGGCCGTATACTCATGGGCCAGTTCGGATGGCTGCCGCATACAAGGAAGATTCCACAAGACTTGGCGATCAAGACAAGGACTTCTCCCCACCGGCGTATTTGGCTAGGACTCTTATTATCCCAGGCCTCCGGTGCATTATATAAACCGAGGCCAGGCTAGTCGATAGATATACAATATATACAACAATCATACCATAGGCTAGCTTCTAGGGTTTAGCCTCCTTGATCTCATGGTAGATCTACTCTTGTACTACCCATATCATCAATATTAATCAAGCAGGAGTAGGGTATTACCTCCATCGAGAGGGCCCGAACCTGGGTAAAAACATCGTGTCCCATGTCTCCTATTACCATCCGGCCTTGACGCACAGTTAGGGACCCCCTACCCGAGATCCGCCGGTTTTGACACCGACAGCAATCATGTTCCTCACTTGTAGGTAATCCGCACTGGCGAATTCCTAACTCCTTGATGACCCACAAGTATAGGGGATCTATCGTAGTCCTTTCGATAAGTAAGAGTGTCGAACCCAACGAGGAGCAGAAGGAAATGATAAGCGGTTTTCAGCAAGGTATTCTCTGCAAGTACTGAAATAAGTGGTAACAGATAGTTTTGTGATAAGATAGATTGTAACGAGCAACAAGTAACAAAAGTAAATAAAGTGCAGCAAGGTGGCCCAATCCTTTTGTAGCACCGGACAAGCCGGAACAAACTCTTATAATAGGAAAAGCGCTCCCGAGGACACATGGGAATATCGTCAAGCTAGTTTTCATCACGTTCATATGATTCGCGTTCGATGCTTTGATAATTTGATATGTGGGTGGACCGGTGCTTGGGTGCTGTTCTTACTTGAACAAACATCCCACTTATGATTAACCTCTATTGCAAGCATCTACAGCTACAACAAAAGTATTAAGGTAAACCTAACCATAGCATGAAACATATGGATCCAAATCAGCCCCTTACGAAGCAACGCATAAACTAGGGTTTAAGCTTCTGTCACTCTAGCAACCCATCATCTACTTATTACTTCCCAATGCCTTCCTCTAGGCCCAAATAATGGTGAAGTGTTATGTAGTCGACGTTCACATAACACCACTAGAGGCTAGACAACATACATCTTATCAAAATATCAAACGAATACCAAATTCACATGACTACTCATAGGAAGACTTCTCCCTTGTCCTCAGGAACGAACGTAATTACTCACAAAGCATATTCATGTTCATAATCAGAGGGGTAATAATATGCATATAGGATCTGAACATATGATCTTCCACCAATTAAACCAACTAGCATCAACTACAAGGAGTAATCAACACTACTAGCAACTTACTAGCACCAATCCCGGACTTTGAGACAAGAATTGGATACAAGAGATGAACTAGGGTTTGGAGATGATATGGTGCTGGTGAAGATGTTGATGGAGATTGCCCTCTCCTAATGAGAGGAGCGTTGGTGATGATTTCCCCCTCCCGGAGGGAAGTATCCCCGGCAGAACAGCTCTGCCGGAGCTCTAGATTGGATCCGCCAAGGTTCCGCCTCGTGGCGGCGGAGTCTCATCGTGAAAAGTTCCTTCTTATTTTTTTCTCATCGAAAGACTTCATATAGGAGAAGATGGGCGTCGAAGAGCCACGAGGGGGCCCACGAGGTAGGGGGGCGCGCCCTAGGGGGGCGCCCCCCACCCTCGTGAGCAGGGCGTGGGCCCCCTGGCCTTCATCTTTGGCGAGGATTTTTCTTTATTTATTTTAAGATGTTTCATGGAGTTTCAGGACTTTTGGAGTTGCGCAGAATAGGTCTCTAATATTTGCTCCTTTTCCAGCCTAGAATTCCAGCTACCGGCATTCTCCCTCCTTATGTAAACCTTGTAAAATAAGAGAAAATAGCCATAAGTATTGTGGCATAAAGTGAAATAACAACCCATAATGCAATAAATATTGATATAAAAGCATGATGCAAAATGGACGTATCAACTCCCCCAAGCTTAGACCTCGTTTGTCCTCAAGCGAAAAGCCGATAATAGTAAATATGTCCTCATGTTTAGAGGTAGAGGCGTCGATAAAAATAAAATACGGACATGAAAGCATCATGGTTATTCTCATAACAGCAACATATATAGATTTTGTCATATGATTACTTATGTTCAAGTGATGATCTATTCACAATGCAAAAGTATAAATCATAAACCTTATTGGGCTCCGACAAACTATAATCTCAGTCATTGAAGCAATTGCAATTTATCATAACATCGGAAAGAGTCTATGTCAGAGCTAAAAAGCAAGTCCACATACTCAACTATCATTTAGTCCTCCATAATTGCTAACACTCACGCAATACTTGTGGTTACGGAGTTTTAGTCGGACACAGAGAAATATAGGGGCTTATAGTTTTGCCCCACAACCTTTTACCTCATGGGTAATGTCAACAGTAATGGTTCATGCTCCCCTACATCCAATTAGATATATATATATATATATATATATATATCATGTTCTTTCCAACATGCTGAGCTTGCCAAAGGATAAAATGAAAAAGAAAAGGTGAAGATCACCATGACTCTTGCATAAGGTAGAAGATAATAATAAAAGATAGGACCTTCGCAGAGGGAAGCAGAGGTTGCCATGCGCTTTTATGGTTGGATGCACAAAATCTCAATGCGAAAGAACATCACTTTATATTGCCCCTTGTGATATGAACCTTTATTATGCAGTCCATCGCTTTTATTACTTCCATATCACAAGACCGTATAAAGCTTATTTCTCCCACACCAATCAATCATACATATTTAGAGCAATTTTTATTGCTTTGCACCGATGACAACTTACTTGAAGGATCTTACTCAATCCATAGGTAGATATGGTGGACTCTCATGGCAAAACTGGTTTAGGGATTTTGGAAGCACAAGTAGTATTTCTACTTAGTGCTGAGAATTTGGCTAGCATCAGGGGGAAAGGCAAGCTCAACAAGTTAGAGGATCCATGACAACATACTTTATCTCAGATATAAGAAAGACATAACTCGTTACGTTGTCTTCCTTGTCCAACATCAACTCTTTAGCATGTCATATTTTAATGAGTGCTCCCAATCATAAAAGATGTCAATGATAATATATCTATATGTGAAAACCTCTCTTTCCTTATTACTTCCTATTAATTGCAACAATGACCAAAGCTATGTCTGCCAACTCCCAACAACTTTTAATCATCATACTCTTTCTATGTGAAGTCATTACTCTCAATAAGATCAATATGAACTCTTTGTTTCTTTTTATTCTTTTTCTCTTTTCTTTTATTCACCCAAGATCATGGAAAAACAATCAAGCCCTTGAATCAACACTAATCTTTATTATATATAGCTCACGGACTCGATTACAAAGAGAGATCATAAAGCAAAACTCAAAACTAGATCATGCCATAAACTTTATTCTACTAGATCAAGATACTACTAATAGGATCGAACTAAGAAAAACGGTAAAGATAGGAGTTGTGATTGTGATACGATACGATACCGGGGCACCTCCCCCAAGCTTGGCAGTTGCCAAGGGGAGTGCCCATACCCATGTGATTATATCTCCTTGGTTGGTGAAGAAGGTGGAGGTGACGGATAATCGCACATCGAGCGTAAGAGGTCCTCCAGCTTGCGAATAATGCCCTTGAGTGCAACAATATGCTCCTTCACCAAAATATTTTCTTGTGTGAGATACTTGTTTTGTATATGAGCTAACTCAATCATCTTGAAAGCTTGGATCTCAGTTGGGGTAAGAAGGTTATGATCAGGTTGAAGGATGTATTTTGCTGCCGGAGCTTGATCCTCCGTGGTCTTCTTGATCCTTTCATCCTTGTTGACCCTCGGGGGTTCTTCCCTCTTCAGATCTATCTTCATTAGCCAAGCATCGTTGTCACCATTGTTGGAGGAGGGAGACGACATGATGCCTAGCCTGGAAAACCCTGACAGAAAACAGCTAGAAACAAGAACAGAGGAGGTTTG
Source organism: Triticum urartu (assembly GCF_003073215.2). NCBI lineage: Eukaryota > Viridiplantae > Streptophyta > Magnoliopsida > Poales > Poaceae > Triticum > Triticum urartu. Next base: position 61,508,613 of record NC_053027.1, read on the forward strand.
CCTGATACGGGAGTCAAAACCTTCGGGAGGTTATATAATGAATTTTTACCGACCAAAATACGTAACGTGCAGGAAAACGGAGTCCGGAAAGCACACGAGGTGCTCACGAGATAGGGGGCGCGCCCAGGGGGGGTAGGGCGCGCCCACCACCCTCGTGTCCTTCCCGGACTGCTACTTATTTTTTCTATTTTTCTAAATATTCCAAAACGGAGAAATATTGCCTTAAAAATTGTTTTGGAGTCGGTTTACTTACCGTAGCACATACCTATTCCTTTTTGGAGTCTGAAATGTTCCGGAAAGTGTCCCTTATGTATTCCTCTGGGGTTACGGTTTCAATAATATTGGTTTCAACATTTATGGGATTACCTGAGATATAGTGTTTAATTCTTTGACCGTTTACCACCTTCGGATTTGTGCCCTCGAAGTTGTTGATCTTTATGGCACCAGAACGATAGACCTCTTCGATAACATAGGGGCCTTCCCATTTAGAGAGAAGTTTTCCTGCAAAAAATCTTAAACGAGAGTTGTATAGCAATACATAATCACCTACATTAAACTCACGCTTTTGTATCCTTTTGTCATGCCATCTTTTAACTTTTTCTTTAAACAACTTGGCATTTTCATAAGCTTGGGTTCTTCGTTCATCAAGTGAGCTAATATCAAATAACCTCTTCTCACTGGCAAGTTTAAAGTCATAATTAAGCTCTTTAATAGCCCAATATGCCTTATGTTCTAGTTCGAGAGGTAAGTGACATGATTTTCCATAAACCATTTTATACGGAGACATACCCATAGGATTTTTATATGCAGTTCTATAAGCCCACAATGCATCATCAAGTTTTTTAGACCAATTCTTTCTAGACCTATTAACAGTCTTTTGCAAAATTAATTTGAGCTCTCTATTGTTCAATTCTAGTTGACCACTAGACTGAGGGTGATAAGGAGACGCAATTCTATGATTAACATCATATTTAGCAAGCATTTTACGGAAAGCACCGTGAATAAAGTGTGAACCACCATCAGTCATTAAATATCTAGGGACTCCAAACCTCGGGAAAATAACTTCCTTAAGCATTTTAATAGAAGTGTTATGATCAGCACTACTAGTTGGAATAGCTTCTACCCACTTAGTAACGTAATCAACAGCAACTAAAATATGTGTGTATCCATTAGAGGCAGGAAAAGGTCCCATATAATCAAAGCCCCAAACATCAAACGGTTCAATAACAAGAGAATAATTCATAGGCATTTCTTGACGTCTACTAATATTACCAATTCTTTGACATTCATCACAAGACAAGACAAACTTACGAGCATCTTTGAAGAGAGTAGGCCAATAAAAACCATATTGCAATACCTTATGTGCAGTTCTATCTCCAGCGTGGTGTCCTCCATAAGACTCGGAATGACACTTGTGTAGGATCTGTTCCTGTTCATGCTCAGGTACACAACGTCTAATAACACCATCTACTCCTTCTTTATAAAGATGTGGGTCATCCCAAAAGTAATGTCTTAAATCATAGAAAAACTTTTTCTTTTGCTGGTATGTGAAGCTAGGTGGTATAAACTTAGCAACAATATAATTAGCATAATCAACATACCATGGAGTACTACGAGAAGTACTTATAACATTTAATTGTTCATCAGGAAAGCTATCATTAATAGGTAGTGGGTCATCAAGAATATTTTCTAACCTAGACAAGTTGTCTGCAACGGGGTTCTCAGCTCCCTTTCTATCAACAATATGCAAATTAAATTCTTGTAGCAAGGGAACCCATCTAATAAGTCTAGGTTTAGCATCTTTCTTTTCCATAAGGTATTTAATAGCAGCATGATCAGTTTGAATAGTTACTTTAGAATCAACAATATAAGATCTGAACTTATCACAAGCAAATACAACTGCTAAAAGCTCCTTTTCAGTAGTAGCATAATTCCTTTGAGCATTGTCTAAAGTCTTACTAGCATAATGAATAACATTTAATTTCTTATCAACTCTTTGCCCTAGAACAGCACCTACAGCATAATCACTAGCATCACACATAATTTCAAAGGGTAGGTTCCAATCAGGTGGCTGAACAATAGGTGCAGTGACTAATGCTTTCTTAAGTATTTCAAATGCTTCTACACAATCATCATCAAAGACAAATGGTATATCTTTTTGCAATAAATTAGTCAGAGCCCGAGAAATTTTTGAGAAGACCTTAATGAACCTCCTATAAAATCCGGTGTGACCAAGGAAACTTCTTATACCTTTGATGTCCTTGGGACATGGCATCTTTTCAATAGCATCAACCTTGGCTTTATCAACTTCAATACCTCTTTCAGAAACTTTGTTCCCCAAGACAATGCCTTCATTAACCATAAAGTGACACTTTTCCCAATTCAAGACAAGATTAGTTTCTTCACATCTCTGCAAAACTCGATCAAGATTGCTCAAGCAATCATCAAAAGAGGAACCATAGACGGAAAAGTCGTCCATGAAAACCTCACAAATCTTTTCACATAAGTCAGAGAATATAGCCATCATGCATCTTTGAAAGGTAGCAGGTGCATTACATAAACCAAAAGGCATACGTCTATAAGCAAAAGTACCAAAAGGGCATGTAAAAGTAGTCTTTGATTGATCTCTAGCCGACACAGGTATTTGAGAGAAACCAGAATAACCATCTAGAAAGCAATAGTGTGTATGTTTGCATAATCTTTCTAGCATTTGATCAATAAAAGGTAAGGGGTAATGATCTTTCTTAGTAGCTTTATTTAATTTGCGGAAATCAATTACCATCCTATAACCTGTGATAATTCTTTGTGGAATCAATTCATCTTTATCATTAGGAACAACGGTAATACCTCCCTTTTTAGGGACACAATGGACAGGACTTACCCACTCACTATCAGCAACGGGATAGATTATACCTGTCTCCAGAAGCTTGAGTATTTCTTTTCTTACCACTTCTTTCATTTTAGGATTCGGACATCGTTGAGGATCACGAACTGGTTTGGCATCTGCTTCCAAATTTATTTTATGTTGACATAGAGTGGGACTAATGCCCTTAAGATCATCAAGAGTATATCCAATAGCAGCACGATGCTTCTTCAGACTTTTCAATAATCTTTCTTCTTCATGCTCTGAAAGGCTAGCACTAATAATAAAAGGATATATCTTCTTTTCATCAAGATAAGCATATTTAAGATTATCAGGCAAATGTTTAAGCTCAAACACGGGATCACTCTTGGGTGGAGGAGGATCCCCTAAAATTTCAACAGGCAAATTGTGTTGCAGAATAGGTTCCTATTTAAAGAATACTTCATCTATTTCTCTTCTTTCATTCATGAACATATCATTTTCATGGTCTAGCAAATAGTGTTCTAAAGGATCACTAGGAGGTGCGACAATAGAAGCAAGACCAATAATTTCATCCTTACTAGGTAATTCTTCCTCACAGCATTGTTTACTAAATTTAGAGAAATTAAACTCATGAACCATATCATCCAATCCAATATTAACAACATTATTTTTGCAATCTATGGTAGCATTGACAGTATTTAAGAAGGGTCTACCAAATATAATGGGACAAAAACTATCTTGTGGGGAACCAAGAACAAGAAATCAGCAGGATATTTAGTTTTCCCACACAAGACTTCAACATCTCTAACAATTCCAATTGGTGCAATAGTATCTCTATTAGCAAGTTTAATAGTAACATCAATATCTTCTAACTGAACAGGTGCAATTTCATTCTTAATTTCTTCATATAAATCAATAGGTATTACACTAGCACTAGCAGCCATATCACATAAGCCATGATAACAATGATCTCCTATTTTGACAGAAATAACAGGTACACCTACCACAGGTCTATGTTTATCTTTAGCACTAGGTTTAGCAATTCTAGCAGTTTCACCTTCGAACTGAATAACATGCCCATCAATATTATCAGACAAGAGATCTTTAACAATAGCAATATTAGGTTCTACTTTAACTTGCTCAGGAGGTGTATAAGTTCTAATATTGCTTTTACGAACAACAGTTGAAGCTTTAGCATGATCTCTTATTCTAACAGGGAAAGGTGGTTTCTCAACATAAGAAGTAGGAACAATAGGATCATTATAAGTGACAGCCTTTTCTTCAACTTTAATAGGTGCAGCTACTTTTACTTCTATGGGAGGATGATATTTAAACCACTTCTCCTTAGGGAGATCAACATAAGTAGCAAAAGATTCACAAAAAGAAGCTACTATCTCAGAGTCAAGTCCATATTTAGTGCTAAACTTATGGAAAATATCGGTGTCCATAAAAGATTTAACACAATCAAACTTAGGTGTCATACCTGACTCCTTACCTTTGTCGACGTCCCAATCTTCAGAGTTGCGTTTAAATCTATCCAATAAATTCCATCTGAATTCAATAGTCTTCATCATAAAAGAGTCAGCACAAGAAGTATCGAGCATGGTGCGATTGTTATCAGAAAGCCGAGCATATAAATTTTGAATAATCATTTCTCTTGAGAGCTCATGATTGGGGCATGAATATAACATTGATTTAAGCCTCCCCCAAGCTTGAGCGATGCTTTCTCCTTCGCGAGGCCAGAAATTATATATATAATTGCAATCACGATGAACAAGATGCATAGGGTAATACTTTCGATGAAATTCCAGCTTCAATCTTTTATAGTCCCAGAATCTCATGTCATCACATAGCCTATACCATATCAATGCGTCTCCCTTAAAAGATAAAGGGAAGACCTTCTTCTTAGCAACATCATCGGGTATACCTGCAAGCTTAAATAATCCACAAACTTCATCCACATATATTAAGTGCTCATTAGGATGCTTTGTTCCGTCTCCTGTAAAAGGGTTAGTTAGCAGTTTTTCCATCATACTCGAAGGAAATTCAAAAGGAGTTTCATTTTCAATAGGTTCAGTAGGTTGAGGAGCAACTCTTTGCTCTACTGGACGGGGTGAAGATACCCCAAACAAGCCCCTCGGAGAATTACTTTCCATAGTAACAAGTGACAGTAAATTTCAGCACACTATATAAATTTTTCCTTACCAAATTCCACCTACCAAAGGCGCTACACTCCCCGGCAATGGCGCCAGAAAAGAGTCTTGATGACCCACAAGTATAGGGGATCTATCGTAGTCCTTTCGATAAGTAAGATTGTCGAACCCAACGAGGAGCAGAAGGAAATGATAAGCGGTTTTTAGCAAGGTATTCTCTGCAAGTACTGAAATAAGTGGTAACAAATAGTTTTGTGATAAGATAGATTGTAACGAGCAACAAGTAACAAAAGTAAATAAAGTGCAGCAAGGTGGCCCAATCCTTTTGTAGCACAGGACAAGCCGGAACAAACTCTTATAATAGGAAAAGCGCTCCCGAGGACACATGGGAATATCGTCAAGCTAGTTTTCATCACGTTCATATGATTCGCGTTCGATACTTTGATAATTTGATATGTGGGTGGACCGGTGCTTGGGTGCTGTTCTTACTTGAACAAACATCCCACTTATGATTAACCTCTATTGCAAGCATCTGCAACTACAACAAAAGTATTAAGGTAAACCTAACCATATCATGAAACATATGGATCCAAATCAGCCCCTTACGAAGCAACGCATAAACTAGGGTTTAATCTTCTGTCACTCTAGCAACCCATCATCTACTTATTACTTCCCAATGCCTTCCTCTAGGCCCAAATAATGGTGAAGTGTTATGTAGTCGACGTTCACATTACACCACTAGCGGCTACAAAACATACATCTTATCAAAATATCAAACGAATACCAAATTCACATGACTACTCATAGCAAGACTTCTCCCTTGTCCTTAGGAACGAACGTAATTACTCACAAAGCATATTCATGTTCATAATCAGAGGGGGTAATAATATGCATATAGGATCTGAACATATGATCTTCCACCAATTAAACCAACTAGCATCAACTACAAGGAGTAATCAACACTACTAGCAACCTACTAGCACCAATCCCGGACTTTGAGACAAGAATTGGATCCAAGAGATGAACTAGGGTTTGGAGAAGAGATGGTGCTGGTGGATGTTGATGGAGATTGCCCTCTCCCGATGAGAGGAGCGTTGGTGATGACGATGGTGATGATTTCCCCCTCCCGGAGGGAACTATCCCCGGCAGAACAGCTCTGCCGGAGCTCTAGATTGGATCTGCCAAGGTTCCGCCTCGTGGCGGCGGAGTCTCGTCCCGAAAAGTTCCTTCTTATTTTTTTCTTATCAAAAGACTTCATATAGGAGAAGATGGGCGTTGGAGAGCCACCAGGGGGGCCACGAGGTCGGGGGGAGCCCCCCACCCTCATGAGCAGGGTGTGGGCCCCTTGGCCTTCATCTTTGGCGAGGATTTTTCTTTATTTATTTTAAGACGTTCCGTGGAGTTTCAGGACTTTTGGAGTTGCGCAGAATAGGTCTCTAATATTTGTTCCTTTTCCGGCCCAGTATTCCAGCTACCGGCATTCTCCCTCCTTATGTAAACCTTGTAAAATAAGAGAGAATAACCATAAGTATTGTGGCATAAAGTGAAATAACAGCCCATAATGCAATAAATATTGATATAAAAGCATCATGCAAAATGGACGTATCACTCCTCAGTCAGAACAAATTCCTCAGAGACCAAAAGAACTTCGTCTCTGTCACTGAAGAAATTGACTGAACTGTATGAGGTTTCCAATGGCTTCACTCGAAGGGATTGGTAGGTGTAGTATTTTGAGATTAGCATCACTTGGAAGCTTTTCCTTAGTTTTACCTCGACCCGCTTTAATAGTACGGTGTTTCGTGTGACTCAAGAAAGAGAAAATGAAACTACAAAAAGAAAAGTCTTCACGCTTCATGTTCCTCTCATGAATATCAAGTATGCATGATCACACCAATTTCTTCACTTTCAAATTCTTCAAAAAGTCTTCAGAAATCCAAAATCTTCAGTTGAAGACATTCATTTTTAGGGGTCGACTTTCTCTGTAAATATCAAACTCCTCATAGACTTATAGACCTATGTACACTCACAAACGCATTAGTCCCTTAACCTATAAGTCTTCAATACACCAAAATCACTATGGGGCACTAGATGCACTTACAATCTCCCCCTTTTTGGTGAATGATGACAATATAGGTTAAGTTTTCAACGGCGATAAACATATGAAGTGTAAATACTGATATTGAGGAACTTGATTGCAAGATATAGAAGAACTCCCCCTGAAGATGTGCATAGTGAGGAATTTGCTTTTGAAGCAGTGCACATTTGAAGAGTATAATCGTGGAGATATCCCCCTATATCTTGTAATTCATACACGCATTTAACATATGATATGAAGAATTTGAAATGCATGATGAAATATGGTGGCTGATGTAATACAACATGCGTGCTTTATTCATACATGAGGAAATAGCATGCAGAGGAATATAGCAAAAGTATCAAACCACCATCGGACTTAATTTTACAACTCGATCCAATAAATCTTCAGAAGAACGAGAGTTGTAACTTAGCAAAAAACGCCCATATAAGTAGATCCGTGATACGTCCATTTTACATCATGCTTTTATATCGATATTTATTGCATTACGGGTTGTTATTACACATTATGTCACAATATGTATGCCTATTCTCTCTTATTTTACATGAAGAAGGGGAATGCCGGCAGCTGGAATTCAGGGCTGGAAAAAAAGCAAATATTAGAGACCTATTCTGCACATCTCCAAAAGTCCTGAAACTTCAATTAGAACACCTCTATTAAGATGCTTAAAGATGTTATTTTTCCGAGGTTTGGAGTCCCTAGATATTTAATGACTGATGGTGGTTCACATTTCATTCATGGTGCTTTCGTAAAATGCTTGCTAAGTATGATGTTAATCATAGAATTGCATCTCCATATCATCCACGGTCTAGTGGTCAAGTAGAACTTAGCAATAGAGAGCTTAAATTAATTTTGCAGAAGACTGTCAATAGATCTAGAAAGAATTGGTCCAAGAAACTTGATGATGCATTATGGGCCTACAGAACTGCATACAAAAATCCTATGGGTATGTCTCCATATAAAATGGTTTATGGTAAAGCATGTCACTTACCTCTTGAATTAGAACATAAGGCATATTGGGCTATTAAAGAGCTCAACTATGACTTCAAACTTGCCAGTGAGAAGAGGCTTTTTGACATTAGCTCACTTGATGAATGGAGAACCCAGGCTTATGAGAATGCTAAACTGTTTAAAGAAAAAGTTAAAAGATGGCATGACAAAAGGATACAAAAACGTGAGTTTAATGTAGGTGACTATGTATTATTATACAACTCTCGTTTAAGATTTTTTGCAAGCAAACTCCTCTCTAAATGGGAAGGTCCTTACATCATCGAGGAGGTCTACCATTCCGGTGCCATAAAAATCAACAACTTCGAAGGCACAAATCCAAGGGTGGTGAATGATCAAAGAATCAAACATTATATCTCAGGTAATCCTATAAATGTTGAAACTAATGTTATTGAAACCATAACCCCGGAGGAATACATAAGGGACACTTTCCAGAATGTTTCAGACTCCGAAAAGGAATAGGTACATGGTACGGTAAGTAAACCGACTCCAAAACAGTTCTAATGGCAATTTTTCTCTGTTTTGGAATATTTAAGAAAATAGGAAAATAAGAAGCAGACCGGAAAGGACACAAGGCTTCCACGAGGGTGGAGGGCGTGCCCTACCCCCCTGGGCGCGCCGCTGCCTCGTGGGCACCTCGTGTGCTCTCCAGACTCTGTTTTCTTGCACGATACTTCTTTTGGTCAGTAAAAATTCATTATATAATCTCTCGAAGGTTTTGACTACCGTACCACGCAAATATCCTCTGTCTTTGTTTCGAGCTATTTCTGCTGCAGATTTAGAGTAAGATGTATTCTCAAGAGTCAGTCGGGGAGAGTCGGGTGTCTCATCCGACACCGGGGCCAAGAGGAAACAACAATGCTGACCACTTTGGGCCATCAACTAAGGAAGAGGTGGAGGCCGATTTGAAAAGGATAGATGCCATGGAGGAGGATGAAGAAGTTACTTCTCGTGTCCGAGTGGGATTCACTATGGGGGAACTACAGAGCTCGGCTATTCCAAACTCGGTCATCCCTTCCAATGTTAGATTTCTTTCTTATGAAAATATGAAAAAGAGTGTTACTTGTTCTCCCGTAGCTATGCAACATCCTTGGGTGAAGGGAGCTTTAGCCGTCACGGGCAAGCTCCGTAAGGAAATAATGGACCTCAAGCAGCAAGTCAATAAAGCTCGAAGAAGAGAATCGTATCCTGAGGGGCATCATCGCCAAAAATATCACATCACCACTGCTACCTCTTGAGCACTGCATTGGTTTTCCCTTGAAGAGGAAAGGGTGATGAAGTAAAGCAGCGTAAGTATTTCCCTCAGTTTTTGAGAACTAAGGTATCAATCCAGTAGGAGACCATGCGCGAGTCACCTCGTACCTACAAAAACAAATAAGAACCTCGCAACCAATGCAATAAAGGGGTTGTCAATCCCTTCACGGTCACTTGCAAGAGTGAGATCTGATAGAGATGATAATAATAATATAAATATTTTTGGTATTTTTATGATATAGATTGAAAGTAAAAGATAGCAAAATAAAGTAGATTGGAAACTTGTATGATGGAAAATACACCCGGGGGTCATAGGTTTCACTAGTGGCTTCTCTCAAGATAGCATAAGTATTACGGTGGGTGAACAAATTACTGTCGAGCAATTGATAGAAAAGTGAATAATTATGAGAATATCTAGGCATGATCATGTATATAGGCATCACGTCCGCGACAAGTAGACCGAAACGATTCTGCATCTACTACTATATATTACTCCACACATCGCCGCTATCCAGCATGCATCTAGAGTATTAAGTTCATAAGAACAGAGTAACGCCTTAAGCAAGATGACATGATGTAGAGGGATAAACTCATGCAATATGATATAAACCCCATCTTTTTATCCTCGATGGCAACAATACAAAACGTGTTGTTTCCCCTACTGTCACTGGGATCGAGCACCGCAAGATTGAACCCAAAGCTAAGCACTTCTCTCATTGCAAGAAATATCAATTTAGTAGGCCAAACCAAACTGATAATTCGAAGAGACTTGCAAAGATAAACCAATCATACATAAAAGAATTCAGAGAAGAATCAAATATTGTACATAGATAATCTGGATCATAAACCCGCAATTCATCGGATCTTGACAAACACACCGCAAAAGAAGATTACATCGAATAGATCTCCAAGAGAATCGAGGAGAACTTTGAATTGACATCCAAAGAGAGAGAAGAAGCCATCTAGCTACTAGCTATGGACCCGAAGGTCTAAAGTAAACTACTCACACATCACCAGAGAGGCCATGGAGTTGATGTAGAGGCCCTCCGTGATCAATTCCCCCTCCGGCGGAGCTCCGGAAAAGGCCCCAAGATGGGATCTCTCGGGTACAGAAGGTTTCGGCGGTGGAATTAGGTTTTCGTGGTGCTCCCGAATGTTTGGGGGTACGTGGATATATATAGGAGGAAGAAGTATGTCGGTGGAGCAGTGAGGGGCCCATGAGGGTGGAGGGCGCGCCCAGGGGGTAGGCGCGCCCCGTGCCTCGTGGCCTCCTCGATTATTTCTTGACACCCACTCCAAGTCTCCTGGATCACGCTTGTTGAGAAAATGACGTTCCCGAAGGTTTCATTCTGTTTGGACTCCGTTTGATATTCCTTTTCTATGAAACACTGAAATAGGCAAAAAAATAGCAATTTGGGCTGGGCCTCCGATAATAGGTTAGTCCCAAAAATGATATAAAAGTGTAAAATAAAGCCCATTAACATCCAAAATAGATAATATAATAGCATGGAGCAATCAAAAATTATAGATACGTTCGAGACGTATTAACCACCCCGAAGAAGGAGACATAAACACATGGGTATGGGCACTCCCCTTGGCAACTACCAAGCTTGGGGGAGTTCCCCGGTATCGTATCACCATCACTTTTATCTTTACCATTTTTCTTAGTTCGGTCCTTTTGGTAATATCTTGATCTAGTAGAATAAAGTTTTAGTATGATCTAGTTGTGAGTTTTGCTTTATGATCCTTCTATGTAATCGAATCCGTGAGCTATATATAATAAAGATTACTGTTGAGTCAAGGGCTTGATTATTTTGCTATGATCTTGAGGGAATAAAATAAAAGAAGAGAAATAAAAAGAAATAAAGAGATCATATGGATCTTATGGAGAGTAGTGACTTCACATATAAAAAGTATGATGAATAAAAGTTGTTGAGAGTTGACAAACATAGTCTTGGTCATCGTTGCAATAATATGAAGTAATAAAGAAAGAGAGGTATTCACATATAAATATACTATCTTGGAAATCTTTTATAATTGTGATCACTCATTAAATTATGATATGCTAAAGAGTTGACGTTGGACAAGGAAGACAATGTAATGGGTTGTGTTTTCTTACATCTGAGATAAATTATATTGTCATTGATCATCCAACATGTTGAGCTTGCCTTTTCCTCTCTTGCTAGCCAATTTCTTTGCACCAAGTAGAGATACTACTTGTGCTTCCAAATATCCCTAAACCCAGTTTTGCCATGAGAGTCCAGCATATCTACCTATGGATTGAGTAAGATCCATCAAGTAAGTTGTCATCGTTGCAAGCAATAAGAATTGCTCTCTAAATATGTATGACTTATTAGTGTGGAGAAAAATAAGATTTATACGATCTTGTGATGTGGAAGAAATAAAAGTGACGGACTGCATAATAAAGGTCCATATCACAAGTGGCAATATAAAGTGACGTTCTTTTGCATTAAGATTTCGTGCATCCAACCATAAAAGCACATGACAACCTCTGCTTCCCTCTGCGAAGGGCCTATCTTTTATTCTTATCTTATACTTCATGCAAGAGTCACGGTGATCTTCACCTTTCCTTTTTACATTTTATCCTTTGGCAAGCACAATGTGTTGGAAAGATCCTGATATATATGGCTAATTGGATGTGGGTTTTCATGAACTATTATTGTTGACATTACCCTTGAGGTAAAAAGTTGGGAGGAAAAACTATAAGCCCCTGTCTTTCTCTGTGTCCGATTAAAACTTCATAACCATAAATATCACGTGAGTGCTAGCAATTGTGAAAGACTAAAAGATGGTTGAGTATATGGACTTGCTGAGAAGCTCTTATATTGACTCTTTCCTATGTTATGATAAATTGCAATTGCTTCAATGACTGAGATTATAGTTTGTTAGTTTTCAATGAAGTTTCTGATACATACTTGAGTATGTGAATGAATTGTTACTTTAGCATGCGAGATCATATGACAATATATATATATATTGCTGTTCTAAGAATGATCATAATGCCCTCATGTCCGTATCTTATTTTATCGACACCTCTATCTCTAAACATGTGGACATATTTTTCGATTTCGTCTCTCGCTTGAGGACAAGCGAGGTATAAGCTTGGGGGAGTTGATACATCCATTTTGCATCATGCTTTTATATCGATATTTATTGCATTATGGGCTATTATTACACATTATGCCACAATACTTATGCCTATTCTCTCTTATTTTACAAGGTTTACATGAAGAGGGGGAATGCCGACAGCTGGAATTCTGGGCTGGAAAAGGAGCAAATATTAGAGACCCATTCTGCACATCTCCAAAAGTCCTGAAACATCACGGGAGCATGTTTCAGAATATATAAAACATATTGGACGAAAGAAGTAACAGAGGGGGGCCACCCACCATCCACGAGGGTGGGGGGCGCGCCCTACCCTGCTGGGCGCGCCCCCTACCTCGTGCCCCCCCCCGATGGCCCTCCGATGCCCATCTTTGGCTATATGGAGTCTTTCGTCGAGTAAAAAATTATAAGCTAGCTCACGGGATGAAACTCCGCCGCCACGAGGCGGAACCTTGGCGGAACCAATCTAGGGCTCCGGTGGAGCTGTTCTGCCGGGGAAACTTCCCTCCGTGAGGGGGAAATCATCACCATCGTCATCACCAACGATCCTCTATCGGGAGGGGGTCAATCTCTATCAACATCTTCACCAGCACCATCTCATCTCAAACCCTAGTTCATCTCTTGTATCCAATCTTTGTATCCAAACCTCAGATTGGTACCTGTGGGTTGCTAGTAGTGTTGATTACTCCTTGTAGTTGATGCTAGTTGGTTTACTTGGTGGAAGATCATATGTTCAGATCCATTATGCATATTAATACCCTTCTAATTATGAACATGAATATGCTTTGTGAGTAGTTACGTTTGTTCCTGAGGACATGGGAGAAGTCCTGCTATAAGTAGTCATGTGAATTTGGTATTCGTTCGATATTTTGATGAGATGTATGTTGTCATCCCTCTAGTGGTGTCATGTAAACGTCGACTACATGACACTTCACCATTGTTTGGGCCTAGAGGAAGGCATTGGGAAGTAATAAGTAGATGATGGGTTGCTAGAGTGATATAAGCTTAAACCCTAGTTTATGCGTTGCTTCGTAAGGGCTGATTTGGATCCATATGTTTCATGCTATGGTTAGGTTTACCTTAATACTTTTGTTGTAGTTGTGGATGTTTGCAACAGGGTTTAATCATAAGTGGGATGCTTGTCCAAGTAATGGCAGTACCCAAGCACCGGTCCACCCACATATCAAATTATCAAAGTACCGAATGCGAATCATATGAACGTGATGAAAACTAGCTTGACGATAATTCCCATGTGTCCTCGGGAGCGCTTTCCTTCATATAAGAGTTTTCCAGGCTTGTACTTTGCTACAAAAAGGATTGGGCCATCTTGCTGCACCTTATTTACCTTTATTACTTGCTACCCGTTACAAATTACCTTATCACAAAACTATCTGTTACCAATAATTTCAGTGCTTGCAGAGAATACCTTGCTGAAAACCGCTTATCATTTCCTTCTACTCCTCGTTGGGTTCGACGCTCTTGCTTATCGAAAAGGCTACGATAGATCCCCTACACTTGTGGGTCATCAACCCGCTTGAAGACTAACTCAAATTTCTCCCACTTTGTCATCGAATGACCAAAAGGGACGAAAGTGAGGACTAACGCCCCTAAAGAATATCACCACTACCAGCGAACATATTAAGGCTGGAGAAGTAAGAAAAGGAGGAACCTTGAGCACAAACGAACAGGGCCGCGATAGAGAAGAGGGGAGCTCCACCGCCGGACCTTGGAGAAATGAGTCTTATTTTTGAGAAATTCGGCGGCGGGGGGGGGGGGGGGGGGGGGGGGGGGGGGAGGACTGCTAAACCCTTTATTTAGCGGAGGAAGAAGATGGGTCACCGTAAATGGGCGTGCCGGCCTAGAATGTCATGCTGGCCTTCGCACACTTTTTTCGAGAGTACGCCAATGGCGTAGCTTAGCTTGTAATTACAAGAGACCATTATAAGATGCGAACAACACAAATGGCACACCCAACACCACACAAACTCAACGCACCTAGGCTACTCTCTCACAAATGGGTCTAAACCCCCAACACCGAAACCGGCCGTTCTCTAATCCTTGATCTCTTGTAGTACCTGATCGACTAACTGTGGAGGAGTTTTTTGCTGATGTGGTCGGTTAAACACCCTTGCATTCCTTTGCTTCCACAAGGCCCAAGCCATCCCTATGATGAAGGAGTCGAATCCACGAACGGTCCTGCCTGTGAGGTTCCTTCTCTGTTGAAGCCACCAATCTTGAAACCTGCTCGAGTTCGTTGGGAGGTCGATGTTTAACTGGAAGATGTGGAAGCATCGGTGCCATACCTCCCTAGCATAGACACACTGAACGAGAATGTGATCGACGTTATCCACCTCTTGCAGACATGTGAAGCATGTGGAAGGCTGGTCTTGCAGGCCGTGTCAGGCTCGCCTGTCCGAAGTCCATAACCTGTACTCCACCGCGAGCCATGCGAATATTTTGCACCGCAGCGGTGTCCAACTCCTCCAAATGCACGGCGCCGTGGGTAATCTAGTGAGGCCCAAACACAACCTTTGGTACACCGATTTTGCCGTGTATGCCCCGGTTGCATCGGCCGGCCAAGCGAACTGGTATGCCCGCTCCTCATTGCGGGGTACCGTGGATATCGCGAGGCAAAGATTAGGAATATGTATGTGCACCGTGAATGAGATGTCGCTCCGCACATCGGAGGCCCACGCATTGTCGATCAAGGCCTGCCAGACCGTTCTGGAATTGCGCGCCCGAGTGCTGATGAACTCCAAGATCGATGGAGCAATTTCGGCGACCGTAAAACCGTGGATCCACCTGTCTCGCCAGAAGAGTACGTTTTCGCCATTGCCCAGTGTGATCTTCACCTGTGAGTTGAACACTAGTTTGGCCTCATCGTCTTCAACCATTGGAATGCCCTGCCACGGCCTACTAGGATCCGTTCGGCGCAGCCACTCCCATCTGACTCTGCGAGCGATCGCTTGTAACCTGAGATCCTTCACCCCCAAGCCGCCAAAACAAGTTAGCCTGCACACGTCTCCCAGGCCACCAGGCATTGACCGCCGTTCACTTTCTCCTTCCCAGCCCAAAAGAAGGCGTGCATCCATTTTTCGATGTCCTCATGCCTTCGCACACTCGCAAGTTTGGGCCACCACTAGTTTTTATTTCTCAAAAGATTTTTTATATAAATCTTTAAAATATACTCCACTATTTATCTCGAAATTTCATATAGCCATTTTAATAAATAATTAAATATTCAGGTGATGTACAAAATATGTCATGTGTTTCAAAAAATGCCCATGTATTTATAAAATGTTATTGTTTTACGGAGTACATGATATTGTATGCCGGAAAAATGTTCGTATGTTGCAAAAAATTCACATGTATTAAATTAAATGTTTGTGTTTCTATGTGTTTTCTTAGTTCTCGTATGTGAAAAGATGAATGTTCATATGTTGTTAGAAAAAGTTCACATGTGAAAATAAAAGTTCATGTGCCTCAATAAAAATTACTGCATATTTAAAAAATATTTGTATATATATGAAATAAACCTTCGAAGTGCCCCACCACTAGGGTTGTCATTGTGTCGACGACCCTCCTCTGGCTCCGGGCTACAGGTAATTTCGATGTTTATATATCTTACAAAAATGTTCATGTTTCAGAAAAAGAAATGACACACAACTCATAAAATAGTCATGTACTCCCTCTGTAAAGAAATATAAGAGTGTTTAGATCACTTTTACCTAGGAAAAATAAAAAGTAAAAAGTTAAACCTAAACAAGCAGATTTAGAGAATCATCACATTTAAATCTACAAATTTTCGACAAATGTTGACATGGTGTGCTGACTGGACAAGTTGGCCTAGTCAACATGTGTTGATTGGACCGAAACCGGGGTAAGGCGAGGCAGAGGTTAATTGTTCTGATTTTGAGAGTTGGAGGGTGCAACTATACCTGGGCATAAGTCGGGTGGGGCTTCGGCCCAGGCCTAATAAAGCATGTAGCTAATAACCTAGGTCCGGGCCCGGCCCGGACGGCCGTCGGGTCTAGATTTTAGGGCTAGGCCCAACCCATCAGTGGAAACGCCCGTCAGGCCTCGGGTCGGGCCACTTCCCTAAAACGCAAATATGTCAAGCCTGGCCTGGCCCAGCCTTCGGGCTCAAAACTTAGGCCCAGGCCAGGCCCCCAGGCAAGACCGGTCTAGGTTGGGTCAGGCTTTTTCAAGCCGGCTGGACCGGGTTTCCCATGGCCAAGTATAGGTGCAACTTAGACGGTGTCTTGGATGAGGGGTGTATATTAGAGCCACCCAGACTTGAGGGTTTATACAAACACTTCTTTCTTTTCTAGGATATATCGAACAATACACGAAGCACTGCCTCTTCTTTATCTGGCTGCAATATCCCACTGTAGGAAGGACATGGATGTAGCCTGAGGGGGTGAATAGTCGATTTAATATAATTACGGTAAGAAAGGACGAAGTTCCTCTCTACAATTATGTACTAGGAGGCCCAAAAGATTTTTGAACCTAGCCAACCGTGAACCAAAAGAGTGAGGGATCCCTCTGAAGTATTCATTCTTTCTCTCCTTCCACAAGCTCCACGCAGCCATTATAAAAATGTCCATAAACAATTAAAGGTTGCTGCCAATTCTCTTTGCCACCGTGTAACAAAGAGATTCTGTTGCCCAACGCCGGACATTGCATGCCAACTTTATCCCAATAGCGTTGGCTAAATGGGCAGGCGAAGAATAGGTGTTCGACGGTTTCCTCAGGAGGGTTTTGGCACATCATGCAAGTGTAATTATTGCCCCCAATGACATAGTGTCTACGTCTCAGCATGTTTCTCGTGTTTAGGCGGTCCACCAGTAGCAGCCACCCAAACATTTTGAATTTTATTGGGCTTTTGTCCTTCCAAAGCCAAATGAAGGCGTCGTCAACAACCATCTCTCTGAAGCAGTGGTCAGAGAATTTCTTGGAGGAGAATTTCCCACCAAGGATGCACTCCCAAGTGTCATTGCCGTCCCCCTCCAGAAGCACATGCATCGATCCTTGTTGGATCTCCCTAACCTCCTCTCTAGCTTGAGTCGACAGAGGCAGGCGGAAAAGCATGCCCGGATCTGTAGCTGTATTAACAACAGATTCATCCTCATTTAAGCAGAAAGAGAAAGCCCTAGGGAAGAGCTCCATGAGCGGGCATCTCGATCGCTATCAAACCAGGCGTCTTTCCAGAATAGGGAGGAAGAACCGTTCCCTAGGATGACTCTGGTGATCCCACGGAACACGTCGCTAAGTTGCATTACATCACGCCACCAGAAGGAGCCAAGTGGGCCTGTTGCATGCGGAATTTTGTTCGTGTAGTAAGCATCTGAAAGTGCGTTAAGTTGACTAGAGGGGGGTGAATAGGCAATTTTTATAAATTATTCACTGAGAAATTTTAGGGTTAGAAAATTCCTAAGCAAAGAACTACTTGCGGTGGAATAAGTACTCAGATATAGACATGACATAACATAAGCATGGACATCATGATGAAATGGAAACAAAACACAGAGTACAGAAAGCGTAAGCACAGGATAAAACAGAATGAAGACAAACAGACTCAAGAAATTGAATTGAGGAAATTGAGAATGTCTTCAGTTGAAGTCTTCAAACAGATATGAATAGGTACACAACACAATAATGATGAAACGAAAGGGTTGAGGAAATAGAACCAGTTAGCTTGGTGAAGACAATGATTTGGTAGACCAGTTCCAACTGCTGTGATAGTTGTACGTCTGGTTAGAGCGGCTAGGTATTTAAACCTGAGGACACACAGTCCCGGACACATAGTCCTCACCGTATTCTCCTTGAACTAAGGTCACACAGACCTCGTCCAATCACTCGTGGTAAGTCTTCAGGTGACTTCCAAACCTTCACAAACTTGGTCACTCGGCGATCGACAATTTCCTCTTGGATGCTCTAGACCATGACGCCTAACCGTCTGGAGGGTGCACAGTCCTCAAAGGTAACAAGCGTCAGTTCCACACAGGAACAATCTCTTCAGTGATGCTCAATCACTTTGGGTTTGTAGGAGTTTGGTTTGGGGCTTTGGGTTTTTCCTCACTTGATGATTTTCACTCAAAGTGCTCGGAGGATGGGATGCTCTCAATGACAAGTGCCAGTTTCTCGCGGAGCAGCCAACCAGCTAGTGGTTGTAGGGGGCGGCTATTTATAGCCTAGGGAGCAGCCCAACATGATAAGACATAAAATGCCCTTCAATGATATGGTGGATAAGATATTTTGGGACAGCTGGCGCATAGCACAGCAATGGTCGGAAATTTGAGGTTCAAATTCCTCAGGGCTATCATGTTCCACACTTGTAGGTAATCCTCATTGGTGAATTCCTAACTCCTCAGTCAGAACAAATTTCTAAGAGACCAGAAGAACTTTGTCTCTGTCACTGAAGAAATTGACTGAACTGTATGAGATTTCCAATGGCTTCACTCAAAGGGATTGGTAGGTGTAGGATTTTGAG
This sequence comes from Triticum urartu, assembly GCF_003073215.2. Taxonomy (NCBI): domain Eukaryota; kingdom Viridiplantae; phylum Streptophyta; class Magnoliopsida; order Poales; family Poaceae; genus Triticum; species Triticum urartu. Next base: position 61,527,587 of record NC_053027.1, read on the forward strand.
ATGAGCATCACTTGGAAACTTTTCCTTAGTTTTACCTCGACCCCCTTTAACAGTACGGTGTTTCCCGTGACTCAAGAAAGAGAAAATGAAACTACGAAAACAAAAGTCTTCACGCTTCATGTTCCTCGCATGAATATCAAGTCTTCATGATCACACCAATTTCTTCACTTTCAAAGTATTCAGAAAGTCTTCAGAAATCCAAAGTCTTCAGTTGAAGACATTCATTTTTAGGGGTCAATTTTCTCTATAAATATCAAACTCCTCATAGACTTATAGACCTGTGTACACTCATAAACGCATTAGTCCCTTAACCTATAAGTCTTCAATACACCAAAATCACTATGGGGCACTAGATGCACCTACAATCTCCCCCTTTTTGGTGAATGATGACAATATAGGTTAAGTTTTCAATGGGGATAAATATATGAAGTGTAAATACTGATATTGAGGAATTTGATTGCAAGATATAGAAGAACTCCCCCTGAAGATGTGCATAGTGAGGAATTTGCTTTTGAAGCAGTGCACATTTGAAGAGTATAATCATGGAGATCTCCCCCTATATCTTGTAATTCATACACGCATTTAACATATGATATGAAGAATTTGAAATGCATGATGAAATATGGTGGCTGATGTAATACAACATGCGTGCATTATTCATACATGAGGAAATAACATGCAGAGGAATATAGCAAAAGTATCAAACCACCATCGGACTTAAGTTTACAACTCGATCCAATAAATCTTCAGAAGAACACGAGTTGTAACTTAGCAAAAAAAATGCCCATATAAGTAGATCCGCTTGAAGACTAACTCAAATTTCTCCCCCTTTGTCATCGAATGACCAAAAGGAACGAAAAGTGAGGACTAACGCCCCTGAAGAATATCATCACTGAGTCGATGGAGGGGCGCCAGCGTTGTTGGGGTCGGTTGTTGGAGTAGGGCCTGCCGTAGTGTCGTCCAAATCTTCATGCTCATCAGTCTCGCGCGAGGAAGAATATGAGCTGGCTACCAAGGAAGGAACTTCGATATTCTTTAATTTCTTAGGCGGTGGCTGAGACCAGTCAAAGTCCTGCTTGAAGCCCACTTGCTTCAGATCTTCTTCACCATAAAGATGAGACAGAACAACCCAGGTGCGATTGAATACTTCATGAAGGTAGAAGTGGTTCTTCTTCACTGCATTGTGTGTAGCACTCATGCTGTGAAGAATGGAACTGAACTGACGCTTAACCCATTTGTGGTTGTGATCGACCTTCTGGTGAAGACTGAGGAGAAGCTCACGACCAGTCATCACTCTGGGAGCTATGCCTTGAGGATTTTGCTTTGAGGCATTGGCGGTAGAGTCATCATTGGTGGAGTAAGATGCAGCTTTGCGAAACTGACCATCCAATGGACGAATGCCTTCATCAATAACAGCAGTAGCCTTGCCCTTTTCATTAGTTGAGGAAAATGTCCGCTTGAGGACTTCTATTGGGGGCAAGTAGCTGATGTGATTCTGCAAATCATCCTTGTAGTTGATTGAAGACCTTGATCTGAGGAATCTTATAATCCAAGGAGCGTAAGGCTTCAATTCAAATGGAGATAACGCAACATTGGCCAGAGTCCTCATGAAGAAATCATGGTAGTTAACAGGAATGCCATGAATGGTGTTGAAAAGCAGATTCCTCGTGATACCAATGACCTCTTCTTCATTAGAGTCGTGGCCCTTGATTGGACTCAAAGTCTTGGTCAAGATGCGATATATAGTCCGTGGCACATACAACAATTCCTTCACGAGAAATTTGGTCCTTGAGGCTTGACCGCGGCTTCATCAACACTTGCATATAGTGGTCAGTAAGTTCAGGTTCATGATATATACAACGCACACCTTCAAGGGGAGGACTGACAGGCAGGGCATGAAGCAATTCAGAGGCCGGTGCTTTGAAGTGAGTGTTCTCTGTCATCCAGTCTAATACCCAAGAGTTCACATCTTTAGCATTTCCTGTGATGTGCAGCGTTGCATAGAACTGAAGAATTAGTTCTTCATTCCAATCACATATATCAGTGCAGAAATTGAGCAGTCCAGCATCGTGAAGAACACTGAGGACTGGCATGAAGCAAGGCATTGATTACATGTCCACATGAGGAATATGCGTATGGCCGAAGACTTTGTCCTTATCGAAAAGAAGTGAAGAATAGAAGTTGGCTTGGCTTGCAGTCCAGAAGCGCTTCCTTCGCAGACGAGCTAAGTCATACGGATTGTAATCTACGAAGAATACGTGCTCATGGAAGAAGTCAGCAGCCTTGAATTTTTGCTTCTTGGATAAGGGAGTCTTCGGCTTGAGCTAAGGAGTGTCAGTCAAAGTCATCACAGCCTCAGGGATGATAATCTCCGGAACCACAGGCTGAGGAATTTCAGTTTCTGCTTCAGTAGCAGCCTGGGTCTTCAATTCTTCATCAACATTAACATCAGCACTAGTGGCTGGAATTTCTTCATGGATGGAATGTGTGGCTTGAGGTTCTTCAAATCCCATTTGAACTTCTTCAGTCTGGACGGGGGACTAAGGAATCTGTTGCAGTGGGGTGAAGAGCGAAGAGTTGGGGTGCTGACTATCCCAATAGTCATCATTCAACACTGGAGTGGAGCACCCAATGTCCACGTCTTCATCTTCTTCAACCAATTCTTCAACGCCTGCCTCTTCAGCTATGAACTAAGGCATAGGCGATGAGATAACTGGGGTTGAAGGGGTATTGTCCACTTCAATTTCTTCATCCAACTGCTCTGAAGAAGTAGCAGAAGGAACATCTTCATCAGATCCACTTGGGATCTCATAATCTTCACCAAAGGGAACGAGCTCCTTTGATGGCATGCTTGAAACGGGAACAACATCTATGGGATTCTCAAAAGAGCTTGTCAATGTCTTCATCTTCTTCGGTACTAAAGAATTTGATGAAGCAGATGCTTTCCTCTTTTTCACTACTGCTCGCTCCGCAGCTCTAGTTTTCTTCGCTTCTGAAGTGGAAGGAAGAACTGTACTTGTTGTTGGTGTAGGAGGAGCAGAGGAAATAAGTTCAGTTTCTTCAGGCACAACTGTTTCAGTTTGCCTGGTTGGTTCAGATTCTTCAGGCTCAGCGGTTGATGCCTCAGCTGGCCTGGCTTGTTCTTCAGGTGCAGCACTAGTGGTTACCTGATACGTCTCCAACGTATCTATAATTTTTGATTGCTCCATGCTATATTATCTACTGTTTTGGGCAATATTGGGCTTTATTCTCCACTTTTATATTATTTTTGGGACTAACCTATTAACCGGAGACCCAGCCCAGATTTGCTGTTTTATGCCTATTTCAGTGTTTCGAAGAAAAGGAATATCAAACGGAGTCGAAACGGAACGAAATCAACTGGAGAAGTTATTTTTGGAAGGAAACCTACCGGATAGACATGGACCCTATGTCAGAAGATGAAGGAGGAGCTCACGAGGGTAGGGGGCGCGCCCCCTGCCTCGTGCCCCCCCTTCGTTCCACCGACGTACTCCTTTTGCCTATATATCTCCATATACCCTAAAAACATCCGAGAGCACAATAGATCAGGAGTTCCGCCGCCAGAAGCCTCCGTAGCCACCGAAAGCCAATCTAGACCCGTTTCGGCACCCTGCCGAAGGGGGGAATCCTTCTCCGGTGGCCATCTTCATCATCCCGGTGCTCTCCATGACGAGAAGGGAGTAGTTCTCCCTCGGGGCTGAGGGTATGTACCAGTAGCTATGTGTTTGATCTCTCTCTCTCTCGTGTTGATGTATCGCGAGCTTTGCTATTATATTTGGATCCTATGATGTTTCTTTCCCCCTCTACTCTCTTGTAATGAATTGAGTTTCCCCTTTGAAGTAATCTTATCGGATTGAGTCTTTAAAGATTTGAGAACACTTGATGTATGTCTTGCCGTGGATATCTATGGTGACAATGGGATATCACGTGATTCACTTGATGTATGTTTTCGTGATTAACTTGCTGGTTCTGCCCATGAACCTATGCATAGGGGTTGGCACACGTTTTCGTCGTGATTCTCCGGTAGGAACTTTGGGGCACTCTTTGAGGTCCTATGTGTTGGTTGAATAGATGAATCTGAGATTGTGTGATGCATATCGTATAATCATGCCCACGGATACTTGAGGTGACATTGGAGTATCTAGGTGACATTAGGGTTTTGGTTGATTTGTGTCTTAAGGTGTTATTCTAGTATGAACTCTAGGGATGTTTGTGACACTTATAGGAATAGCCCAACGGATTGATTAGAAAGAATAACTTTGAGGTGGTTTCGTACCCTACCATAATCTCTTCGTTTGTTCTCTGCTATTAGTGACTTTGGAGTGACTCTTTGTTGCATGTTGAGGGATAGTTATGTGATCCAATTATGTTATTATTGTCGAGGGAACTTGCACTAGCGAAAGTATGAACCCTAGGCCTTGTTTCAACGCACTGCAATACCGTTTACGCTCACTTTTATCATTAGTTACCTTGCTGTTTTTATAATTTCAGATTACAAATACCTTTGTCTACTGTCCATATACCACTTGTATCACCATTTCTTCGCCGAACTAGTGCACCTATACAATTTACCATTGTATTGGGTGTGTTGGGGACACAAGAGACTCTTTGTTATTTGGTTGTAGGGTTGCTTGAGAGAGACCATCTTCATCCTACGCCTCCTACGGATTGATAAACCTTAGGTCATCCACTTGAGGGAAATTTGCTACTGTCCTACAAACCTCTGCACTTGGAGGCCCAACAACGTCTACAAGAAGAAGGTTGTGTAGTAGACATCATTACCCTGCCAATGTCATCAGCCCTGGTACTAGGATTTTCTTCAGCAGCCTGATTTTCATCAGCGGTGCTGGCATGTTCTTCAGTGGTCCGAGCAGATGCTTCACCCCGAGGAGATTCAGCTTTTGAAGTAAATTTCTCAACCAACTTCACAAATCTGACTTTGGCTCCAAGCTAGTCAGTGCGGTAGACGTTGAATTCATCACTGAGTCCTTTGATCTCAGTTTGTATAGCAACAAGTTCATTAGTTGTCATGTTGACAACATTTTTGTTTAGAAAACGCTCCTTCTTGTACTGCACTTTCTTCAACTGATTGGCCTTCTCAAATTTCCAGTTTTCTTCACGAATGAAGGCAGTCAACATGTGACTTTGGCCAGGAGTGAGATTGAAGTTGGGCAAAGGTGTGTTAGGATCCTTGTGCTAGAGGTCAATATACTCAAGGATCAACTTGGGATCCAACATCAATGGCACATTTGTGCCTTTGGCTCTAGCGGCCCTCTGCTGTCTGTCTCTGATGATTTCAGGGAGTTCATCATCATCAGCTTCGTCATCAGTGGACCGTACTTGGAAGGCGACCTGCTTCTTTTGAAGACTTGGTCTAGTGCCTCGTCCAGCAGTGGCCTTAGTCTTCAGCAATGAGGGGCCTATTGAGGAATGAAGAGGAGCTGAAGAACTTGCTGAGGCTCCTGAGGCAATTGATTTGCATGTGGTCCTTTGACACGAGGCGATATGCACAGGTGCTGAGGACTTTGCCATAGGAGCTGAGGGTTTTGGAGCTTGAGGAACTAGGGCAGCTTGAGGAATTGGTCGTGAGGGCTTAGCAGAGGAGCTTGGCCATGAGGGCATTGAAGAAGAAGCACTGGGCTTATGTGCAGGCTTCTTAGACATAGCCTTTTTGGGCTTGCTAGCAGAGGCCTCGGCAGTGGCAGCAGCAACAGCAGCAGCATAGTCTTCATTGAATTTCTTCACTGCTTGTTTTGCCAGTTTGGCCAGTTTAGCTTGACGCTTTGCCCATTCAGCGGGAAATTCCTCACCTCTTCTGATGCTAGAGGGATTAGCAACTTGGCCTGCTGCCAATGGAGGTATTGGGCATGGAGGGTCTACAGCGAATTTCTTCATGTACTTGGGAGTCACATATCTGTACTCCCACCATTCTCTGGCTCATCTCCTCTGTATCTTCTGAATGCGCACTTTGCGCTCATTCTTTGTTTCATGAGGAGGAGTGTAGTATCCTGCATAGATGTCATCAGGAATCTCAAACGCAGTGTTGACTTCCAGTTTCTTCCCTCCTATTTGAGGTTTCTTGCCATCTGCCATTTTCTTCAGCTGAGGATTTTGAACTATCAAGTTCTCTGAAGAGGTATGCAGTCTTTCTTCGAGGAACGCTACAAATGAGTTAAGTTGATGAGAACCTAGTGATTCAACAGTGGAAATGAGTACCTGTGAATAGAGTATAGGTGCGAAGAATTTGGAGAGGTCATATGTGTTCTCATAAGTTTTTACAAATAAGAGCGAGTTTGAGGAATTTGACCAGATGTGTCTTGAGGAATTTCACTAAGAATTCTTTGACTTAGGTTCCAGAGTTGTATAGATTGAAAATCCACACAGTTGAGGAATCTTGAAGAAAAATATTGCTTAGGGAAACAAATCAAGAACAGATGTTTGTATGAGGTGTTTAGAGTGTGAAGATTGCAGAATAAACACCTTTTGAAGATTTTGAAGAAATCACTGGAATCAATAAGGGCAATAAAAGTAGCTTTTAATTACCCTTGATGAAGAACACGACAAACTGGGAATGTAGATTGGAAGTCCGTCAGTCCAGATCTTCCACTCCCTAACTTGGTAGAGGAAGATAGCTACAGCGGCGACGGAGTGAAGAAATCCGCGGCCGGCGCGAGTACGACGGCGAGGAGGTCGAGGCAGTGAAGCTCTTCCTTACCGGCGACGATGGAAGTAGTGGTGGTGCTAGGTTTTGAGAGCTCGAGCAAGGGAGTGAGGTCGAGCAGAGTAAAAACAATATGAGGAGGGTGAGAGGTATTTATAGCCGAGGTGAAAAACCACTCGCCCGAGGAAAATGGACGAACGTGTCCCTGACCCTTCTCATCCTTGTGACATGTGTCACCCATGTACAGAGAGGTGGAGATCGTGAGTGGTCATGGGTGAATAGATAAGTATTATTGTGGGATGTGGAACGGTTTAGGCGGCAACAACCGGAAATTCAGATTAGAATATTTTAAAGTTTCATTCGCAGATTCTTCAGCTGACAAGGACACAGTGAAGATTTTGAATGGGTTTCAAATAGAACGCACATGAAGAATTTGTGAACAGACTGGGTTGAGTATAGCATAGAAGGGGAAGGGTCCGATCACATTCACTTAGCAGATAGATCAACTTGAAGAAATAGCTATAAGTGAATGCCGCAGAGGACATAAACTATATATATATATATATATATAGGGTAACGCTATTCTAAGCGTGAGTGTAGAATAGCTTATTCTACACCCCGTAGTAACCCTATGTACAAAATCTAGTAAAACAGTGTACAAAATGTAGTAATTCGGAAAATATTTTTTTATCATCTATGTTTGTAATTTACTACATTTTTACGAAAATTACTATATTTTACATAGTGTGTTACTATATTTTGTATGTACCGTTACTGGGGTGTAGAATAAGCTATTCTACACTCACGCTTAGTTTAGCGTTACTATATATGTATATATATATATAGCCAATGAAAAAAACGACGGAGAGAGAGAGGACACTGCAACGTTGAAGAAATCAACTGAGGAAATTAAAGATGAAGAAATACTCAAATTGAAGATTTTCAACTTTTGTTGGTGGAGTGACCCACCGTTAAGAATGATGATTTCAGACGCCGCGTACAATTGTCGTAGGGCTCTGAGAATCAAATTCTTCGTTAATTTCTTCACACTTACAGGGTTAGTCTTCATTGATTGAAGAAAAACATTACTTCGTGTGTTGCACATCTAAGTCATCAATTTTGCATAAGTGTTAGGATGTGTGTCCTTTTCAAAGGACATTCGAAGATTCTAAGATATTTAGCTCACACCGCAACTTGATAAATCTCTTTTCATCCAAGGGCTTTGTGGAGATATCAGCTAGCTGTTCTTCAGTCTTCACATGCTCGATGGAGATGTCGCCCTTGAACACATGATCACGAAGAAAATGATGATGAATCTGGATGTGCTTTGTCTTCGAGCGCTGGACTGGGTTATGAGCAATCTTGATGGCACTCTCATTGTCACGATAGAGTGGAACATTCTTCACATTGATGTCGTAGTCCTTGAGAGTTTGCTTCATCCATAGCAATTGAGCACAGCATGATCCAGCAGCAATGTACTCAGCTTCAGCGGTAGAAAGTGATACGCAGTTCTGTTTCTTCAAAGACCAACAGACCAAGGATCGTCCGAGGAAGTGGCATGTGCCTGATGTTGACTTGCGGTCCACACGATCACCGGCATAGTCAGAGTTTGAATATTCAATGAGATCAAAAGCCGAGCCCTTGGGATACCATAATCCAAGTGTTGGAGTGTGAGCTAGATATTGAAGAATATGCTACACAGCCTTATGGTGTGATTCCTTCGGTGTAGCTTGAAAACGGGCACACATGCAAACATTATGCATAATATCTGGCCTAGATGCACATAAATACAATAAAGAGCCAATCATGGAGCGGTATACCTTTTAATCGAAGTCAATACCATTTTCATCAGTGCATAGATGGCCATTTGTGGGCATAGGGATTTTGACGCCTTTGCAATCTTACATGCCGAATTTCCTCAACACATCCTTGAGGTATTTCTCCTGAGATATGAAGATGCCATTTCGTTGTTGACGAATCTGAAGACCTAAGAAGAATTTCAATTCTCCCGTCATAGACATTTGATATTCTTCACTCATCATATAGGCAAATTCATCACTGTAACATTGGTCAGTACAGCCAAAGATGATATCATCAACATATATTTGACACACAAATAATTCATCATCATAAGCTTTGGTGAAAAGAGTTGGGTCAAGAGAACCGGTTTTGAAGCCTTTCTTCATGAGGAATTCGCCCTATAGTGAGTCGTATTACAATTCACTGGCCGTCGTTTTACAACGTCGTGACTGGGAAAACCCTGGCGTTACCCAACTTAATCGCCTTGCAGCACATCCCCCTTGGATCCTCAAAACCTAGGGGTTGAGCAACATATACTTCTTTCTCAAGCTTACCATTGAGGAATGCACTTTTCACATCCATTTGATATAAGATGATATTATGATGGTTAGCATAAGCAAGTAATATGTGAATAGCTTCAAGTCTAGCAACAGGTGCAAAAGTTTCATCGAAATCAATTCCTTCAACCTGTGTGTAGCCTTGAGCTACAAGTCGTGCCTTATTCCTTACCACAAGGCCATTTTCATCTTGCTTGTTGCGGTAGATCCACTTCGTGCCGATGATATTGTGCTTGTGAGGGTCTAGACGTTTGACCAGTTCCCAGACGTTGCTGAGCTCGAACTGATGTAATTCCTCTTGCATAGCTTGAATCCCCACTCAGGCTCTAGAAATGCTTCATCTACCTTAGTGGGCTCTGTGATAGAGACGAAAGCAAAGTGCCCACAAAAGTTAGATAAATGTGAAGCTTTTGAGTGTGGGATAGGATGATACGTCTCCAACGTATCTATAATTTTTGATTGTTCCATGCTATTATATTATCTGTGTTGGATGTTTAATGGGCTTTATTATACACTTTTATATTATTTTTGGGACTAACCTATTAACCGAAGGCCCAGTGCAAATTGTTGTTTTTTGCCTATTTCAGTGTTTCGTAGAAAAGGAATATCAAACGGAATGAAACCTTCGCAAGGATCGTTTTTGGAACAAACGCAATCCAGGAGACTTGGAGTGGACGTCAAGACAGAAGTGAGGAGGCCACGAGGCAGGAGGGCGCGCCCCGGGGGGTGGGCGCGCCCCCCACCCTCGTGGGCCCTTCACAGCTCCACCGACCTACTTCTTCCTCCTATATATACCCATATACCCAGAAAACAACCAGGAGCACCACGAAACCCTGTTTCCATCGCCACAACCTTCTGTACCCGTGAGATCCCATCTTGGGGCCTTTTCCGGCACTCCGTCGGAGGGGGAATCGATCACAGAGGGCTTCTACATCAAGACCATAGCCTCTCCGATGATGTGTGAGTAGTTTACCACAGACCTTCGGGTCCATAGTTATTAGCTAGATGGCTTCTTCTCTCTCTTTGGATCTCAATACAAAGTTCTCCTCGATTCTCTTGGAGATCTATTCGATGTAATTCTTTTTTTTGCGGTGTGTTTGTCGAGATCCGATGAATTGTGAGTTTATGATCAAGATTATCTATGAACAGTATTTGATTCTTCTCTGAATTCTTATATGCATGATTTAAATATCTTTGCAAGTCTCTTCGAATTATCAGTTTGGTTTGGCCTACTAGATTGATCTTTCTTGCAATGGGAGAAGTGCTTAGCTTTGGGTTCAATCTTGCGGTGCTCGGTCCTAGTGACAGAAAGGGAAACGACACGTATTGTATTGTTGCCATCGAGGATAAAAAGATGGGGTTTATATCATATTGCTTGATTTTATCCCTCTACATCATGTCATCTTGCCTAATGCGTTACTCTGTTCTTATGAACTAAATACTCTAGATGCATGCTGGATAGCGGTTGAGTCTGGAGTAATAGTAGTAGATGCAGAATCGTTTCGGTCTACTTGTCACGGACGTGATGCCTATATACATGATCATGCCTAGATATTCTCATAACTATTCGCTTTTCTATCAATTGCTCGACAGTAATTTGTTCACCCACCGTAGATTATGCTATCTTGAGAGAAGCCACTAGTGAAACATATGGCCCCCGGTTCTATTCTCTATTATATTATTTTCCTGTCAACTAGTTATTCTTGTCGTCGTTTATTTTGCAATCTTTACTTTTCAATCTATACAACAAAAATACCAAAAATATTTATCTTATTATCTTTATCAGATCTCACTTTTGCAAGTGCCGTGAAGGGACTGACAACCCCTTTATCGCGTTGGTTGCAAGGTTCTTGATTGTTTGTGCAGGTACGAGGGATTTGCGTGTAGTCTCCTACTGGATTGATACCTTGGTTCTCAAAACTGAGGGAAATACTTACGCTACTTTGCTGCATCACCCTTTCCTTTTCAAGGGAAAACCAACGCATGCTCAAGAGGTGGCAAGAAAGATTTCTGGCGCCGTTGCCGGGGAGGCTTACACCAAATCAAGTCAAGATTTGATCTTCCAACAACTAGCCATTTCTGGCACCATTGCCGGGGAGATCTACACACAAGTCAATACATACCAAGTACCCATCACAAACTATTATCCCTCGCATTACATTATTTTCCATTTGCCTCTCGTTTTCCTCTCCCCCACTTCACCCTTGCCGTTTTATTCGCCCTCTTTTCCGTTCGCCTCTTTTACGTCCATCTCTTTTCGCCTGTTTCTTATGTGGTTGTGTGTTGGATTGTTTGTCATGATGGCTCAAGACAATAATAAATTGTATGACTTTTCCAATACCAACAATAATGATTTTATTAGCACTCTGATTGCTCCTCTTACTGATTCTGAATCTTGTGAAATTAATACCGCTTTGCTGAATCTTGTCATGAAAGATCAATTTGCTGGCCTTCCTAGTGAAGATGCCGCTAACCATCTAAACAGCTTTGTTGATTTGTGTGATATGCAAAAGAAGAAATATGTGGATAACGATATTGTTAAATTGAAGCTATTTCCTTTTTCGCTTAGAGATCGTGCTAAAACTTGGTTCTCTTCTTTTCCTAAAAATAGTATTGATTCATGGAATAAGTGCAAAGATGATTTTATCTCTAAGTATTTTCCTCCCGCTAAGATCATCTCTCTTAGAAACGATATTATGAATTTTAAGCAACTTGATCATGAGCATGTTGCACAAGCTTGGGAGAGGATGAAATTAATGATACGTAATTGCCCTACACATGGTTTGAATTTATGGATGATTATACAAAAAATTTATGCCGGATTGAATTTTTCTTCTAGAAATCTTTTAGATTCGGCCGCGGGAGGCACTTTTATGGAAATCACTTTAGGAGAAGCTACTAAACTCCTAGATAATATTATGGTTAATTATTCTCAATGGCACACCGAAAGATCTACTAGTAAAAAGGTTCATGTGATAGAAGAGATTAATGTTTTGAGTGGAAAGATGGATGAACTTATGAAATTGTTTGCTAATAAGAGTGTTTCTTCTGATCCTAATGATATGCCTTTCTATACTTTGATTGAGAATAATAATGAATCTATGTATGTGAATTTTGTTGGTAGGAACAATTTTGGTAACAACGTGTATAGAGGAAATTTTAATTCCAGGTCGTTCCCTAGTAATTCCTCTAATAATTATGGTAATTCCTACAACAACTCTTATGGAAATTTTAATAAGATGCCCTCTGATTTTGAGACTAGTGTTAAAGAATTTATGATTTCTCAAAAGAATTTCAACGTTTTGCTTGAAGAAAAATTGCCTAAGATTGATGAGTTGGCTAGGAACGTGGATAGAATTTCTCTTGATGTTGATTCTTTGAAACTTATATCTATTCCACCTAAGCATGATATCAATGAGTCTCTCAAAGCCATGAGAATTTCCATTGATGAGTGCAAAGAAAACCGTTAGGATGCGTGCTAAGAAAGATTGCTTTGTGAAAGCGTGTTCTTCTAGTTTTCATGATAATAATGATGAAGATCTAAAAGTGATTGATGTGTCCCCTATTAAATCTTTGTTGTCAAACATGAATCTTGATAAAGATGGGACTGGATATGAGTCAACTTTAGTTAAAAGGCGTCCCAATGATTCAGAGTTTTTAGATCTTGATGCAAAAATTGGTAAAAGTGGGATTGAAGAGGTCAAAACTTTACATAGCAATGAACCCACTATTTTGGATTTCAAGGAATTTAATTATGATAATTATTATTTAATAATTGTATTTCCTTGTTGCAATCCGTGTTAAATTCTCCTCATGCTTATAGTCAAAATAAAGCTTTTACCAAACATATCGTTGATGCTTTAATGCAATCTTATGAACAGAAACTTGAATTAGAAGTCTCTATCCCTAGAAAACTTTATGATGAGTGGGAACCTACTATTAAAATTAAGATTAAAGATCATGAGTGTTACGCTTTATGTGATTTGGGTGCTAGTGTTTCCATGATTCCAAAAACTTTGTGTGATGTGCTAGGTTTCCGTGAATTTGATGAATGTTCTTTAAAGTTGCATCTTGCGTATTCCACCATTAAGAAACATATGGGAAGAATTAATGATGTTCTTATTGTTGCAAATAGGAATTATGGGCCCATAGATTTTATTGTTCTTTATATAGATTGCAATCGTAGTTGTCCTATTATTCTTGGTAGACCTTTCCTTAGAACAATTGGTGCAATTATTGATATGAAAGAAGGAAATATTATATTCCAATTTCCATTAAGGAAGGGCATGGAACACTTTCATATAAAGAAATATAAATTACCTTATGAATCTATTATGAGAGCCACTTATGGATTGCATACCAAAGATGATAATACCTAGATCTATTCTTGCTTTCATGCCTAGCTAGGGGCTTTAAACGATAGCGCTTGTTGGGAGGCAACCCGATTTTATTTTTGTTTCTTTTTTTTTGTTCCAGTTTAGTAATAAATAAATCATCTATCCTCTGTTGTGATTGTTTTTTATGTTTTATTTAGTGTTTGTGCCAAGTAAAGCCTTTAGGATCTTCTTGGATGATTGTTGTTTGATCTTGCTGAAAAAACAGAATGTATGCGCTCACGAGAATAATTTTCATTTTAACCAAAGAGCGATAAAATACTTATTCCAATTGAAATAGATCAATATACAAATTATTTAGGTCTTCCTAATTTGGTAGGATTTTGTAGTTACAAAAGTATTCGAGACCTATAGATTACTACAGACTGTTCTGTTTTTGACAGATTCTGTTTTTCGTGTGTTGTTTGCTTATTTTGATGAATCTATGGCTAGTATCGGGGGGTATGGACCATAGAGAAGTTGGAATACAGTAGGTTTAACACCAATATAAATAAAGAATGAGTTAATTACAGTACCTTGAAGTGGTGGTTTGTTTTCTTATACTAACGGAGCTCATGAGATTTTCTGTTGAGTTTTGTGTTGTGAAGTTTTCAAGTTTTGGCTAAAGATTTGATGGATTTTGGAATAATCAGTGGCAAGAGCCTAAGCTTGGGGATGCCCATGGCAACCCAAGGTAAAATTAAAGGACAACCAAAAGCCTAAGCTTGGGGATGCCCCGGAAGGCATCCCCTCTTTCATCTTCGTCCATCGGTAACTTTACTTGAGGCTATATTTTTATTCACCACATGATATGTTCTTTGCTTGGAGCGTCTTGTATGATTTGAGTCTTTGCTTATTAGCTTACCACAATCATCCTTGCTGTACACACCTTTGGGAGAGACACACATGAATCGGAATTTATTAGAATACTCTATGTGCTTCACTTATATCTTTTGAGCTAGATAATTTTGCTCTAGTGCTTCACTTAAATCTTTTTTTAGAGCACGGTGGTGGTTTTATTTTATAGAAATTATTGATCTCTCATGCTTCACTTATATAATTTTGAGAGTCTATTAGAACAGCATGGTAATTTTCTTTGGCTATAAAATTAGTCCTAATATGATAGGCATCCAAGATGGGTATAATAAAAACTTCCATATAAAGTGCATTGAATACTATGAGAAGTTTGATACTTGATGATTGTTTTGAGATATGAAGATGGTAATATTAGAGTCATGCTAGTTGAGTAGTTGTGAATTTGAGAAATATTTGTGTTAAAGTTTGTGATTCCCGTAGCATGCACGTATGGTGAACCGTTATGTGATGAAGTCGGAGCATGATTTATTTATTGATTGTCTTCCTTATGAGTGGCGGTCGGGGACAAGCAATGGTCTTTTCCTACCAATCTATCCCCCTAGGAGCATGCGCGTACTTTGTTTCGATAACTAATAGATTTTTGCAATAAGTATGTGAGTTCTTTAGGACTAATGTTGAGTCCATGGATCATACGCACTCTCACCCTTCCACCATTGCTAGCCTCTCTAGTCCGCGCAACTTTCGCCGGTACCATAAACCCACCATATATCTTCCTCAAAACAGCCACCATACCTACCTATTATGGCATTTCCATAGCCATTCCGAGATATATTGCCATGCAACTTTACACCATTTGTTTATTATGCCACGCTTCATCATTGTCATATTGCTTTGCATGATCATGTAGTTGACATCGTATTTGTGGCAAAGCCACATTCATAATTCTTTCATACATGTCACTCTTGATTCATTGCATATCCCGGTACACCACTGGAGGCATTCACATAGAGTCATATTTTTGTTCTAGTATCGAGTTGTAATTCTTGAGTTGTAAGTAAATAAAACTGTGATGATCATCATTATTATAGCATTGTCCCATGTGAGGGAAGGATGATGGAGGCTATGATTCCCCCACAAGTCGGGATGAGACTCCGGACAAAAAAAAAGAAAAAGGAAAAAAGGCCATAAAAGAAAAGGCCCAAATAAAAAATGAGAGAAAAAGAGAGAAGGGGCAATGCTACTATCCTTTTACCACACTTGTGCTTCAAAGTAGCACCATGATCTTCATGATAGAGAGTCTCTTATGTTGTCACTTTCATATACTAGTGGGAATTTTTCATTATAGAACTTGGCTTGTATATTCCAATGATGGGCTTCCTCAAAATGCCCTAGGTCTTCGTGATCAAGCAAGTTGGATGCACACCCACTTAGTTTCTTTTGTTGAGCTTTCATACACTTATAGCTCCAGAAAAGGAATATCAAACGGAATGAAACCTTCGCGAGGATCATTTTTGGAACAAACGCAATCCAGGAGACTTGGAGTGGACGTAAAGAAAGAAGCGAGGAGGCCACGAGGCAGGAGGGTGCGCCCCCACCCTTGTGGGCCCCTCGCAGCTCTACCGACCTACTTCTTCCTCCTATATATACCCATATACCCTGAAAACAACTAGGAGCACCACAAAACACTATTTCCACCGCCGCAACCTTCTGTACATGTGAGATCCCATCTTGGGGCCTTTTCCGGTGCTCCGCCGGAGGGGGAATCGATCATGGAGGGCTTCTACATCAACACCATAGCCCCTCCGATGATGTGTGAGTAGTTTACCACAGACCTTCGGGTCCATAGTTATTAGCTAGATGGCTTCTTCTCTCTCTTTGGATCTCAATACAAAGTTCTCCTCGATTATCTTGGAGATCTAGTCGATGCAATTTTTTTTGCATATACCTTATACATTTAATAAACACGTATAGATACTGACATAGCAAACGATTAATCACAGAACTCATATTATATTCTAATTATAATATAGGTTCTTTATCTTTTTTAAAAATGAAATTAGAAATGATAATTATTATGAAATAAAAAACTCATATCATAATTTTTTTTTCATTATTGTGAATCCACTCCAATCGAATATTGAATAATCAAATTCTTCAATTAAGTGTGTTTGTCGAGATCCGATGAATTGTGGGTTTATGATCAAGATTATCTATGAACAATATTTGATTCTTCTCTAAGTTCTTATATGCATGATTTAAATATCTTTACAAGTCTCTTCGAATTATCAGTTTGGTTTGGCCTACTAGATTGATCTTTCTTGCAATGAGAGAAGTGCTTAGCTTTGGGTTCAATCTTGTGGTGCTTGATCCCAGTGACAGAAAGGGAAATGACACGTATTGTATTGTTGCTATCGAGGATAAAAAGATGGGGTTTATATCATATTGCTTGAGTTTATCCCTCTACAGCATGTCATCTTGCCTAATGTGTTACTCTGTTCTTATGAACTTAATACTCTAGATGCATGCTGGATAGCGGTCGATGTCTGGAGTAATAGTAGTAGATGCAGAATCGTTTCGGTCTACTTGTCACGGACGTGATGCCTATATACATGATCATGCCTAGATATTCTCATAACTATTCTCTTTTCTATCAATTGCTCGACAGTAATTTGTTCACCCACCGTAGATTATGCTATCTTGAGAGAAGCCACTGGTGAAACCTATGGCCCCGGGTCTATTCTCTATTATATTATTTTCCCGTCAACTAGTTATTTCTGTCGCCGTTTATTTTGCAATCTTTACTTTTCAATCTATACAACAAAAATACCAAAAATATTTATCTTATTATCTTTATTAGATCTCACTTTTGCAAGTGGCCGTGAAGGGACTGACAATCCCTTTATCGTGTTGGTTGCAATGTTCTTTATTGCTTGTGTAGGTATGAGGGATTTGCGTGTGGTCTCCTACTGGATTGATACCTTGGTTCTCAAAACTGAGGGAAATACTTATGCTACTTTGCCGCATCACCCTTTCCTCTTCAAGGGAAAACCAACGCATGCTCAAGAGGTAGCAGAGGACCTGGTGCATTGATGTCGCTGATGATTTTCTCAATCTGCACTTCATTAGCAACGCGAGGATGAGCTGGTTGACGATGAGGAATTTGCTCAGCATTTTCTTCAGAGCCAATTTCTTCAGGTGCACCAGCATGATTTTCTTCATGTTCTGGAATGACTTCTTCAGCAGATTCTTTGGTAGGAACGACATCCTCAGTAGCCTTGAACTTAATGGATTCCTCAGGAGGTATTTCATCTAGCACAGGAGGTAGGTTCTCTCTTTGCGAGCCATTAGTTTCATCAAACCGCACATCTACAGTTTCAACAACCTTGTGGTGATAGGTGTTGAAGACTCTGTATGTGTGCGAGTCCTTACCATAACCAAGCACAAAACCTTCATCTGCTTTTGGTGCAAATTTAGAATTGTGATGCAGATCTCTAATCCAGCATTTAGCACCGAAGACTTTGAAATAACTCACATTGGGTTTCTTGTTCGTGAGGAGTTCATATGAGGTCTTTCTGAAGAATTTGTGAAGATATACCATGCTGATGATGTGGCACGCAGTATCAATTGAAAGATCGTGGGTGTCGCCTAGAGGGGGGGTGAATAGGCGTTTTAAAATAATTACGGTTTAGGCATGAACAAATGCGGAATAAACCTAGCGGTTAATTTGTTAAGCACAAAACCTAAAACAACTAGGCTCACCTATGTGCACCAACAACTTATGCTAAGCAAGATAAGCAACTATGTGATAGAAAGATATATGACAAGAAATAATATGGCTATCACAAAGTAAAGTGCATAAGTAAAGGGGCTCGGGTAAGAGATAACCGAGGCACGCGGAGACGACGATGTATCCCGAAGTTCACTCTTCACTTTCTTCTCACTTGATTTCTGAACTTGAGAAGCATTAGCTTGAGGATTCTTGGGAAGAGGACTTTCTTCAACTTGTGGTTGAGCATGAGATCGAACTTGTGGCCGCTTCCCTTGTTGCATGTCAGTAATGGCCTTCTTCTTCAATGGGCAAGATCTAACATGATGCCCTTCTACTTTGCACTTGAAGCAAACAATCTTGGCCAAATTCTTGACTTGTTCTAGGCCCTTATTTTTGTTCATCTTGGACTTCTTCTTCTTCTTGGAGTTGAATCCAAGTCCACCTTTGTCATTGGGGGATTTTTGCACACTCAAGATATTGTTGAGTGTGAATTTCCCTTCATGACTCTTTCCCAAGTCTTTCTTCAAAGAAGTGACTTGGACCTTGAGCTCTTTGATTTCCTCTACATGGTTAGTCTCAACACAAGCACTAGAGGAAGTATAAGCTTCATTGTTAGAGCAACAAGGAAAGGAAAGCAATTCATCACATGATGTACCAACATTGTGACTAGATGAATTACAAGGACTAGCACATGGCAACATAGCATTTTGACTAGAAGTAGTGCTAGTATCCACATGAGGCTCACTAGATGTTACCTTAGCAATCATGGCCTCATGAGCTATCTTTAGCACATTATGGGATACTATAAGACCATCATGAGAGCTTGAGAGCTTTTCATGACTTTCTTCCAATTTCCCATAATTGCTAGATAGCAACTCAAGTTGAGCCCGTAGCTCAACATTCTCCTTCAAAATGGATGCTTCACAAGTAAGAGTTAGTAGCACAAGAATCATCATTAATAACAAGAGTAGAGGACAACTTGGAAAGCTCTTTTAAATAAGAAGCTTCAAGTTGAGCATGAGACTCGGTGAGTTTGATGAGCTCACCCTTAATGACCCTTGAGCCATTTTCGAGGTGCTCAAAATCCTCAAGGAGTCTAGCGTGAGAAACTTCAAGCTTAGCATTTTTAGTTTCAAAATCATTTGCCACCACAAGAGCTCTATCATGAGATTCCCTCACTCTAGATAATTCTAGAGCAAAAGTCTCCTCAAGAGATTCCTTGGTGGTTTGTTCAAGTTCAAGAGCTTGAGAGAGGTCCGCAATCTCATTAGCGTAATCACGCTCATGACCTTCCATTTTATCAATGGTGACCTCATGCTCCTCAAGACGAGATTCCAACTCATCGATATATTTCTTTCCCTCAGTAGCAATAGACATGATTTCCATGAAGTTGGAACGAGCAATTTTATTCTTAAGAATAGCTTTAAAAATCATTCCCCCCTTAATTTTTAAGGAGGCAACATCATCATTCTCTTCATCATAATCAACATCATCATCACTCTTGCCATCATCAATATCATCACAAGATATATTGGGATTCAAAGTGGGAGATACCTTTGAAGCATTGGCCATAAGGCAAAATGCAATAGATGATGATTTAGGACCCCTTGAAGAACCATCCAAGACCACATCTTGTTCCATGGAGTGTTGGGTTTCCTCTACATTGTTAGCACAACAACTCGAGGAAATACATGCATTTTCATCATGGCAACAAGATATAGCAAGCATATCATCATGAGATTTAGTCAAGCAATTTCTACATGATATGCAAGGACTATCAACACAAGCATGTGAAACATTTGGAGTGCTCGAAGTGCTAAAGTCCAAAGATGAAGCATTGCAATAAGAAAGTGATGAAGGATTATCAACAATGAGCCCACTATCATCATTGCAATGAACACCACTACTCACCATGTCATTACCTTGTGGCAAACCACACGTAGGTGAAGTAGAAGAAGTTGAGAACACAACACGGCCGGAGGTGGAGGGAGAACAATCATCCCCACAAAACTTGGACACGCCATATTTATCTTGAAGCTTTGTCCACAACTCATGAGTATCCCGGAATGGCATGAGTTGAAATATAACTACATTGCTCAAAGCATCGAAAAGCACATTATAAGCTTGAGCATTGAGATAAGAGTTTTTCTCATCCTCTAAAGATAATCTTAGGGGATCCTTTGGAGGAGAAAAACCCATATCTACAATTCGCTCTAAATTTGGGTCCATGACCCTCAAGAGATTAAGCATGTGAATTACGCAAACATCAAAATTTGTGCCATCGAAACTAAGAGTGTCAGAGAATCCTAATCCCCTAGTCGACATCTTTACTCTCTAGGTGATTAAGACTAACAAAGAGAGACGAGGCTCTGATACCAATTGAAAGATCATGGATGTCGCCTAGAGGGGGGGTGAATAGGCGTTTTAAAATAATTACGGTTTAGGCATGAACAAATGCGGAATAAACCTAGCGGTTAATTTGTCAAGCACAAAACCTAAAACAACTAGGCTCACCTATGTGCACCAACAACTTATGCTAAGCAAGATAAACAACTATGTGATAGCAAGATATATGACAAGAAACAATATGGCTATCACAAAGTAAAGTGCATAAGTAAAGGGGCTCGGGTAAGAGATAACCGAGGCACGCGGAGACGACGATGTATCCCGAAGTTCACACCCTTGCGGATGCTAATCTCCGTTTGGAGCGGTGTGGAGGCACAATGCTCCCCAAGAAGCCACTAGGGCCACCGTAATCTCCTCACGCCCTCGCACAATGCAAGATGCCGTGATTCCACTAAAGGACCCTTGAGGGCGGTCACCGAACCCATACAAATGGCAACCCTTGGGGGCAGTTACCGAACCTGTACACTTTGGCAACCCTTGGGGGCGGTCACCAGAACCCGTCAAATTGCTCGGGGCGATCTCCACAACCTAATTGGAGACCCCGATGCTTGCCCGGAGCTTTACACCACAATGATTGAGCTCCGAACAACACCAACCGTCTAGGGCGCCAAGGCACCCAAGAGGAACAAGCTCTAGGGTGCCCAAACACCCAAGAGTAATAAGCTTCTCAACCTTCACTTCCATGTATCACCGTGGAGAACTCAAACCGATGCACCAAATGCAATGGCAAGGGCACACGGAGTGCCCAAGTCCTTCTCTCCCAAATCCCACCAAAGCAACTAATGCTAGGGAGGAAAATGAGAGGAAGAATGAAAGAAGAACACGAAGAACTCCAAGATCTAGATCCAAGGGGTTCCACTCACTTAGAGGAGAAAGTGATTGGTGGATACGTGGATCTAGATCTCCTCTCTCTTTTCCCTCAAGAACTAGCAAGAATAATTGGAGGGATTGAGAGGTAGCAAGCTCGAAGAAGGTCAACAATGAGGGAAGAACACGAGCTAAAGGGATGAGATTCATTGGGGAAGAAGACCCCCTTTTATAGGAGGAGGAAAATCCAACTGTTATGTGCTCAGCCCACACACGAGCGGTACTACCGCTCCATGAGCGGTACTACCGCTTAGCATGGTCAAAACACCCCAACGAGAGAGAAAAACACGAGCTGAAAACTGCCAGAGAGGAAGAGCAGTATGAGCGGCACTACCTCTGTAGCCAGCGGTACTACCGTTGGCCGCAGCGGTATTGCTGCTTGGCCCAGCGGTACTACTGCACAAGAGCGGTACTACCGCTCCTACTGCCGCTCCTACTGCCGCTGAACCCGACACGAGAAATGCCCCCCTAGAGATGAGGCGGTAGTGGCCCAGTACCGCAGCGGTACTGCCGCTGAGGACACACAAGCGGTACTACCGCTAGGCACCGTGGTACTACCGCTAGGGCTAGACAAACGCCACTTCCAAGAAAACAAGAACTGCCATAACTTATGCATATGAGCTCCGAATTGAGCAAACTCAAGCTTGTTAGAAACAAGACGGCGAGTAGCATCAAAACAGTGACTGGATATAGTAAGAAGAGGCAGGGGAGGGATGCCTAACAAAAAGAGGAGAGAAACCTCCAACCGAGAAGAATCGGCAAAACCTCCAACATCGAAAACATCATAGAAGATGCATGCGAACTCCGTTTTTGATGAACTCAAGCTTGTCATCAAGATGACCATAAGCTCTAAGATTCACAAAGAGAACCAAACAAGAACCAAGAAATATGATGCAAGGATGCAATGGTTTGAGCTCTCAACAAATGATACGATCAAGCTACTCATCGAGAGCCCCCCTTGGTAGTACGGCAATCGATCCTATAACCCGGTCTCCCAACTACCATCATGAGACCGGTAAAATAGAAAACCTATCAAGGGCAAACCTTTGCCTTGCACATGGTCCACTTGAGCTAGATGATGATGATCTTGACTTCTTCAAGTTGGACCACTTTTCTTGATTGTGTTGGCTCGATGAAGACTAGTTGATTGCTCCCCCATACTCCACTATGGGTGAGCCACTCTTCCGCACATCTTCAAATGTCCATTGTCACCACAATGGACGGCAAGATTCAAGCATTTGATCTCTTCATGATGCTCCACTTGAGCTTGCACACTGCAACCTAACCCCACAAAGAACCCTCACGAAGACCATGGGTTAGTACACAAAGCGTAATTGACAATGCTTACCATACCATGGGATCACTTGATCCCTCTCGGTACATCTTCTACGCTTTGTGGGTTGATCAAATTGATTCACTCTTTGACTTAGTCTTGATCATCCTCTCACAAGTCCAATCTTTAGGTAATTCCTTGAATAGCACCTTGGTCGACACAAACTCTCCTTGAAACCAACACATGTACTCCAAGAAAAGCCTATGGACAAAACCTTCAAATATAACTCAAGGCAACCATTAGTCCATAGAGATTGTCATCAATTACCAAAACCAAACATGGGGGCACTGCATGTTCTTTCATCAATTGCCTCAGGCCAGAAGCGAGGAGGCATCTTGTACTCATCGAGCATAGTGCGGGCCATCTCAACAAGAGTCATGTTCTTGTGCTACACGACGCCATTCTGCTGAGGAGTATAAGGAGCAGATAACTCATGAGTAATATCAAGTTCATCAAGATAGTCATCAATACCAATGTTCTTGAACTCAGTTCCATTGTCACTTCTGATGTGCTTGATCTTCACACCAAAGTTGGTTGAAGCCCTCGAGGAAAATCATTTGAAGACTTCCTGCACTTCAGTTTTGTAAGTGATGATACACACCCATGTATAACGAGAATAATCATCAACAATGACAAAGCCATATAGAGATGCAACATTTGTGAATGTGGCATAATGAGTAGGGCCAAAGAGATCCATGTGAAGCAATTCAAATGGACGAGTGGTAGTCATGATGGTCTTTGAGGAATGCTTGGCCTTGGTCATCTTTTCGGCTTCACAAGCTCCACACAAATGGTCCTTGAGGAATTTGACACCCTCGATGCCAATGACATGCTTCTTCTTCGCGAGCGTGTGCAAGTTCCTCATGCCAGCATGACCAAGTTGTCGATGCCATAGCCAGCCTTCTGAAGCTTATGCAAGTAGACATGTAGCAGGTTGTGGTCCTGTAGAGAGATCAACAATATACAAATCTCCTCTCCTAAAGCCTTCAAAGACTTTGGAATTGTCAGCTTCCATGATCACAACACAACGATACTTGCCAAAGACAATAACCATATCAAGATCACAAAGCATTGAGACAGACACGAGGTTGAACCCTAAGGACTCGACAAGCATGACTTTGCCCATGTGTTTATCCTTTGAGATTGCAACCTTACCTAGACCCAATACCTTGCTTTTCCCTTTGTCAGCGTAGGTGATATGCTTCAGGTGTGATGGAGATAAAGCAGAGTCCATCAATAAGCTCCTGTCACCAGTCATGTGATTTGTACATCCACTATCGAGGACCCACTCAGTGGCTTTGAGTTGACCATCCTGCAGATGAATTAGTGCAGCTTACGAACTCATATACTTCATCAGTGAAGAATATGACATCAAATTCATTAGATCATTTCCGTCAAGCAAGAGAACATGTAAAGTAGTATGAGGATGCGAGAAATGAAAATTCATTTCTTCATGATTAGCTTGCGTCCTTTCAAGCATATTCAGGTCTCTAGCAAATTCTTCGGACGTTTAGGTTCGTCTGGAGACCTGACCCTGCATAAGAAGTTAGTTCTTTTTCTTCACCACCCACATCTGAAGGGGTGGCAAAGAGTTCATCATTCTGCGAGCTCCATGAGAGAAAGGTGGCATAGATGCCAATCCACTTCGTTTCACATAAGAGGGGTTAGGGTAATCATATGAGTAAGCAGAGAAATTCTTCGAGGATTTATGAACATAATGATTTGAAGAATAATGCACGTATCCATAATCCTTAGTCTTTTCCTGTGAAACAGAAGTGTTAGCATGATGATGTTCATATGAGGACTTGATCCATGTGAGGAATGTGGTCCATATGAGGACTTGGATCCATATGAAGACTTTGGTCCATATGAAGAATTTGATCTGGGATTCCTTTTCTTCACAAGTGGTGTCATGATGACATTCACCTGAAGACTTTCAAGACACCTTTTGGGAACCCAGGTTTTCTTCATAGGAGGACCGTTCCTGCCGTTAGTGCCAACATATCTAGCAAATACTTCAACATTCTGATTTTTGAACAGTTTATAATTGGAGTCAAATGACTCATCAGAAGAATATGAAGATTCACATGTTAAGCCAGATAAAGTAGATGGATCCACTGAAGGTCCCTTTGCAGCAACCCATGAGGTTTCGGGATACTGCTCAGGTTTCCAGTAGGTCCCATCAGCATTGAGTTTCCTCTCAAAGGCAATACCTTCTTTCCTAGGGTTCCTGATGATGATCTGCTTCTTAAGAACATCACAAAGAGCCTGATGCCCTTTGAGGCTTTTGTACATGCCTATCACATACAATTCCTTCAACCCTTCATGGTCAGTGATACTAGCAGCATCCCTCAGATGAGGAATTAGTGATAGCAGAGACATGTGAAGAATTTGCAGCAATAGAAGCATTTGAACTTTCAGGTGAATAATTAGCATATTCACGTTCAATGCACTTCAAACATGGAGGATTAAATTCTTCGTGAGCAGCGCTGATTTGTGATACGTCCATTTGGCATCATGCTTTTATATCGATATTTATTGCATTATGGGTTTTTATTACACATTATGTCACAATACTTATGCCTATTCTCTCTTATTTTACAAGGTTTACATAAAGAGGGAGAATGCCGGCAGCTGGGATTCTGGGCTGGAAAAGGAGAAAATATTAGAGACCTATTCTGCACAGCTCCAAAAGTCTTGAAACTTCACGCAAGTCATTTTTCGAATATATAAAAAATACTGAGCGCAAGAAGTTCCGGAGGGGGCCACACCCTGCCCACGAGGGTGGGGGCGCACCCTACCCCCTAGGCGCGCCCCCTGCCTCGTGGGTCCCCTGGTGGCCCTCTGATGCCCATCTTCTGCTATATGGAGTCTTTCGTTGAGGAAAAAAATCATAAGCCAGCTTTCGGGACGAGACTTCGCCGCCACAAGGCGCAACCTTGGCGGAATCAATCTAGGGCTCCGGCAGAGCTGTTCTGCCAGGGAAACTTCCCTCCGGGAGGGGGAAATCATCGCCATCATCATCACCAATGATCCTCTCATCAGGAGGGGGTCAATCCCCATCAACATCTTCACCAGCACCATCTCCTCTCAAACCCTAGTTCATCTCTTGTATCCAATTCTTTTCTCTAAGTCCTGGATTGGTACCTGTGGGTTGCTAGTAGTGTTAATTACTCCTTGTAGTTGATGCTAGTTGGTTTATTTGGTGGAAGATCATATGTTCAGATCCTATATGCATATTAATACCCCTCTGATTATGAACATGAATATGCTTTGTGAGTAGTTACGTTTGTTCCTGATGACATGGGAGAAGTCTTGCTATTAGTAGTCATGTGAATTTGGTATTCGTTCGATATTTTGATGAGATGTATGTTGTCTCTCCTCTAGTGGTGTTATGTGAACGTCGACTACATGACACTTCACCATTATTTGGGCCTAGAGGAAGGCATTGGGAAGTAATAAGTAGATGATGGGTTGCTAGAGTGACAGAAGCTTAAACCCTAGTTTATGCGTTGCTTCGTAAGGGGCTGATTTGGATCCATATGTTTCATGCTATGGTTAGGTTTACCTTAATACTTTTGTTGTAGTTGCGGTGCTTGCAATAGAGGTTAATCATAAGTCGGATGCTTGTCCAAGTAATGACAGGACCCAAGCACCGGTCCACGCACATACCAAATTATCAAAGTACCAAACGTGAATCATATGAACGTGATGAAAACTAGCTTGACGATAATTCCCATGTGTCCTCGGGAGCGCTTTTCTCTATATAAGAGTTTGTCCAGGCTTGTCCTTTGCTACAAAAAGGATTGGGCCACCTTGCTGCACTTTATTTACTTTTGTTACTTGTTGCTCGTTACAAATTATCTTACCACAAAACTATCTATTACCTATAATTTCAGTGCTTGCAGAGAATACCTTGCTGAAAACCGCTTATCATTTCCTTTTGCTCCTCGTTGGGTTCGACACTCTTACTTATCTAAAGGACTAAGACAGATCCCCTATACTTGTGGATCATCAAGACTCTTTTCTGGTGCCGTTGCCGGGGAGTGAAGCGCCTTTGGTAGGTGGATTTTGGTAAGGAAAAATTTATATAGTGTGCTGGATTTTACTGCCACTCGTTACTATGGAAAGTAATCCTCTGAGGGGCTTGTTCGGGCTATCTTCACCCCGACCAGTAGAGCAAAGAGTTTCTCCTCAACCTATTGAACCTACTGAAAATGAAAATGTCTACTTTGAGATTCCTTCGGGTATGATAGAAAAACTTCTAGCTAACCCTTTTGCAGGAGATGAAACAATGCATCCTGATGAGCACCTAATATATGTGGATGAAGTTTGTGGGTTATTTAAGCTTGCAGGTGTGCCCGATGATGTTACTAAGAAGAAGGTCTTCCCTTTATCTTTGAAGGGAGACACATTGACATGGTATTGGCTATGTGATGATATGGGATCATGGAACTACAAACGATTGAAATTGGAATTTCATCAGAAGTTTTATCCTATGCATCTTGTTCATCATGATCATAATTATATATACAATTTTTGGCCTCGCGAAGGAGAAAGCATCGCTCAAGCTTGGGGGAGGCTTAAGTCAATGTTATATTCATGCCCCAATCATGAGCTCTCAAGAGAAATGATTATTCAAAAATTTTATGCTCGGCTTTCTGATAACAACCGCACCATGCTTGATACTTCTTGTGCTGGCTCTTTTACGATGAAGACTATTGAATTGAAATGGGATTTATTGGAAAGAATTAAACGCAACTCTGAAGATTGGGACCTCGACGAAGGTAAGAAGTCAGGTATGACACCTAAGTTTGATTCTGTTAAATCTTTTATGGATACCGATGTTTTCCGTAAATTTAGCACTAAATATGGACTCTACTCTGAAATAGTAGCTTCTTTCTGTGAATCTTTTGCTACTCATGTTGATCTCCCTAGGGAGAAGTGGTTTAAATATCATCCTCCCATAGAAGTAAAAGTAGCTGCACCTATTAAAGTTGAAGAAAAGACTGTCACTTATAATGATCCTATTGTTCCTACTGCTTATGTTGAGAAACCACCTTTTCCTGCTAGGATAAAACATCATGCTAAAGCTTCAACTATGGTTCATAAAAGCAATATTAGAACCTATACACCTCCCGAGCAAATTAAAGTTGAACCTAATATTGCTATTGTTAAAGATCTCTTGTCTGATAATATTGATGGGCATGTTATTCATTTCTGTGATGAGACTACTAGAATTGCTAAACCTTGTGCTAAAGATAAACATAGACCCGTGGTAGGCATGCCTGTTATTTCTGTTAAAATAGGAGATCATAGTTATCATGGCTTATGTGATATGGGTGCTAGTGCTAGTGCAATACCTATTACCTTATACAAAGAAATTATGCATACCTGCTGAGTTAGAAGATATTGATGTCACAATTAAACTTGCCAATATAGATACTATTTCACCAATTGGGATTGTTAGAGATGTTGAAGTCTTGTGTGGGAAAACTAAATATCCTGCTGATTTTCTTGTTCTTGGTTCCCCACAAGATAGCTTTTGTCCCATTATATTTGGTAGACCCTTCTTGAACACAGTTAATGCTAAGATAGATTGCGAAAAGGATGTTGTTACTATTGGTTTAGGTGATATGTCTCATGAATTTAATTTCTCTAAATTTCGTAGACAACACCGTGAAGAGGAATTGCCTAGTAAAGATGAAATTATTGGTCTTGCTTCTATTACCGTGCCTCCTAGTGATCCTTTAGAACAGTATTTGCTAGACCATGAAAATGGTATGTTTATGAATGAAAGAAGGGAAATAGATGAAGTATTCTTTAAATAGGAACCCATCCTGAAACACAATTTGCCTGTCGAAATCCTAGGGGATCCTCCTCCACCCAAGGGTGATCCCGTGTTTGAGCTTAAACCGTTACCTGACATTCTTAAATATGCTTATCTTGATGAGAAAAAGATATATCCTGTTATTATTAGTGCTAACCTTTCAGAGCATGAAGAAGAGAGATTATTGAAAACTCTGAAGAAGCACCGTGCTGCTATTGGATATACTCTCGATGATCTTAAGGGCATTAGTCCCACACTATGTCAACACAAAATAAATTTGGAGAAAGATGCCAAACCAGTTCGTGATCACCAACGTCGGCTGAATCCTAAGATGAAAGAAGTGGTAAGAAAGGAAATACTAAAGCTCCTTGAGGCAGGTATAATTTATCCTGTTGCTGATAGTCAGTGGGTAAGTCATGTCCATTATGTCCCTAAAAAGGGAGGTATTACTGTCGTTCCTAAATCCTAATGATAAAGATGAATTGCTTCTGCAAAGAATTATTATAGGTTCTAGGATGGTAATTGATTTCTGCAAATTAAATGAGGCTACTAAAAAAGATCACTACCCCTTACCTTTTATTGATCAAATGCTAGAAAGATTATCCAAACATGCACATTTTTTCTTTCTAGATGGTTATTCTGGTTTCTCTCAAATACCTGTGTTAGCTGATGATCAATCTAAGACCACGTTTACTTGCCCGTTCGGTACTTTTGCTTATAGACGTATGCCTTTTGGTTTATGTAATGCACCTGCTACCTTCCAAAGATGCATGATGGCTATATTCTCTGACTTTTGTGAAAATATTTGTGAGGTTTTCATGGACGACTTCTCCGTCTATGGACCCTCTTTTGATGATTGCTTAAGCAACCTTGATCAAGTTTTGCAGAGATGTGAAGAAACTAACCTTGTCTTGAATTGGGAGAAGTGCCACTTTACGGTTAATGAAGGTATTGTCTTGGGGCATAAAGTTTCTGAAAGAGGTATTGAAGTTGATAAAGCTAAGGTTGATGCTATTGAAAAGATGCCATGTCCCAAGGACATCAAAGGTATAAGAAGTTTCCTTTGCCACGTCGGTTTTTATAGGAGGTTCATTAAGGACTTCTCAAAAATTTCTCGGCCACTGACTAATTTATTACAAAAAGATATACCATTTGTTTTTGATGATGATTGCGTAGAAGCATTTGAGATACTTAAGAAAGCATTGATCTCTGCACCTATTATTCAGCCACCTGATTGGAATTTACCCTTTGAAATTATGTGTGATGCTAGTGATTATGCTCTAGGTGATGTTCTAGGGCAAAGAGTTGATAAGAAATTAAATGTTATTCGATATGCTAGTAAAACTCTAGACAATGCTCAGAGAAATTATGCTACTACTAAAAAAGATTTTTTGGCGGTTGTATTCGCTTGTATTCTAAAGTAACTATTCACACGGATCATGTTGCTATTAAATATCTTATGGAAAAGAAAGATGTTAAACCTAGACTTATTAGATGGGTTCTCTTGCTACAAGAATTTTATTTGCATATTATTGATAGAAAGGGAGCTGAGAACCCCGTTGCAGACAACTTGTCTAGGCTAGAGAATGTTCTTGATGACCCACTACTTATTGATGATAGCTTTCCTGATGAACAATTAAATGTCATAAATGCTTCTCGTACTGCTCCATGGTATGCTGATTATGCTAATTATATTGTTGCTAAATTTATACCACCTAGTTTCACATACCAGCAAAAGAAAAAGTTTTTCTATGATTTAAGACATTACTTTTGGGATGACCCACATCTTTATAAAGAAGGAGTAGATGGTGTTATTAGACGTTGTGTACCTGAGCATGAACAGGAAAAGATCCTACGCAAGTGTCACTCCGAAGCTTATGGAGGACACCACGCTGGAGATAGAACTGCACACAAGGTATTGCAATCCGGTTTTTATTGGACTACTCTCTTCAAGGATGCCCGTAAGTTTGTTGTATCTTGTGATGAATGTCAAAGAATTTGTAATATTAGTAGACGTCAAGAAATGCCTATGAATTATTCACTTGTTATTGAACCATTTGATGTTTGGGGCTTTGATTATATGGGACCATTTCCTGCCTCTAATGGATACACACATATTTTAGTTGATGTTGATTACATTACTAAGTGGGTAGAAGCTATTCCAACTAGTAGTGCTGATCATAACACCTCTATTAAGATGCTTAAAGAAGTTATTTTTCCAAGGTTTGGAGTCCCTAGATATTTAATGGCTGATGGTGGTTCACATTTTATTCATGGTGCTTTCCATAAAATGCTTGCTAAATATGATGTTAATCATAGAATTGCATCTCCTTATCACCCACGGTCTAGTGGTCAAGTAGAATTGAGCAATAGAGAACTTTAAATTAATTTTGCAAAAGATTGTTAATAGATCTAGAAAGAATTGGTCCAAGAAACTTGATGATGCATTATGGGCCTATAGAACTGCATATAAAAATCCTATCGGTATGTCTCCGTATAAAATGATTTATGGAATAGCATGTCACTTACCTCTCGAACTAGAACATAAGGCTTATTGGGCTATTAAAGAGCTCAATTATGATTTCAAACTTGCCGGTGAGAAGAGGTTATTTGACATTAGCTCACTTGATGAATGGAGAACCCAAGCCTATGAGAATGCCAAATTATTTAAAGAAAAAGTTAAAAGATGGCATGACAAAAGAATACAAAAGCATGAGTTTAATGTAGGTGATTATGTATTGCTATACAACTCTCGTTTAAGATTTTTTGCAGGAAAACTTCTCTCTAAATGGGAAGGTCCTTACGTTATCGAGTAGGTCTATCATTTCGGTGCCATAAAAATCAACAACTTCGAAGGCACAAATCCGAAGGTGGTGAACGGTCAAAGAATTAAACATTATATCTCAGGTAATCCTATAAATGTTGAAACCAATGTTATTGAAACCGTAACCCCGGAGGAATACATAAGGGACACTTTCTGGAACATTTCAGACTCCAAAAAGGAATAGGTATGTGGTACGGTAAGTAAACCGACTCCAAAATAGTTTTAATGGCAATTTTCTTCCGTTTTGGAATATTTAGAAAAATAGAAAAACAAGAAGCAGTCCGGGAAGGACACGAGGGCTCCACAAGGGTGGAGGGCACGCCCCCTACCTCGTGGGCACCTCGTGTGCTCTCCGGACTCCGTTTTCTTACACGCCACGTATTTTGGTCGGTAAAAATTCATTATATAACCTCCCGAAGGTTTTAACCACCGTATCACGCAAAAATCTCCTGTTCTTGTTTCGAGCTATTTTCTGCTAGGGTTGTCAAAGCCAAGCATCATGTTGTCTCCCTCCTCCTCCAACAATGAGGGCAACGATGCTTGGCTAATGAAGATAGAGCTGAAGAGAGAAGAACCCATGGAGATCAACAAGGATGAAGGGATCAAGAAGGCCACGGAGGACCAAGTTCCGGCAACAGAAGACATCCTTCAACTTGATCACAATATTCTTACCCCAACTGAGATCGAAGCTTTCAAGATGATTGAGCTAGCTCGTATACAAAACAAGTATCTCACACGTGAAAATATTTTGTTGAAGGAGCATATCATCGCACTCAAGGGCATTATCCGCAAGTTGTAAGACCTCCTACGCCCGATGTGCGACTACCCATCATCACCACCATCTTCTTCACCATCAAAGGAGACATAATCACATGGGTATGGGCACTCCCCTTGGCAACTGCCAAGCTTGGGGGAATGCCCTGGTATCGTATTGTATCACCATCACTTTTATCTTTACCGCTTTTCTTAGTTCGATCCTTTTGATAATATTTTGATCTAGTAGGATAAAAGTTCTTAGTATGATCTAGTTGTGAGTTTTGCTTTATGATCCTTCTATGTAATCGAGTCCATGAGCTATATATAATAAAGATTAGTGTTGAGTCAAGGGCTTGATTATTTTGCCATGATCTTGAGTGAATAAAATAAAAGAGAAAGAATAAAAAGAAATAAAGAGATCATATGGATCTTATGGAGAGTAATGAGCTCACATAGAAAGAGTATGATGAATAAAAGTTGTTTAGAGTTGACAAACATAGTTTTGGTCATCGTTGCAATTAACAGGAAGTAATAAAGAAAGAGAGGTCTTCAAATATAAATATACTATCTTGGACATCTTTTATGATTGTGAGCACTCATTAAAATATGACATGCTAAAGAGTTGACGTTGGATAAGGAAGACAACGTAATGGATTATGTTTTCTTACATCTGAGATAAATTATATTGTCATGGATCATCCAACATGATTGATCTTGCCTTTCCCCCTCATGCTAGCCAAATTCTTTGCACCAAGTAGAGATACTACTTGTGCTTCCAAACACCCTTAAACCAGTTTTGCCATGAGAGTCCACTATACCTACCTATGGATTGAGTAAGATCCCTCAAGTAAGTTGTAATCGGTGCAAGCAGTAAAAATTGCTCTCTAAATATGTATGACTTATTAGTGTGGGAGAAAATAAGCTTTATACGATCGTGTGATACGAAAGAAATAAAAGCGACGGACTGCATAATAAAGGTCCATATAACAAGTGGCAATATAAAGTGACGTTCTTTCGCATTAAGATTTTGTGCATCCAACCATAAAAGCGCATGACAACCTCTGCTTCCCTCTGCGAAGGGCCTATCTTTTACTTTTATCTCCTACCTTGCATAAGAGTCATGGTGATCTACACCCTTCTTTTATTTACATTTTATCTTTTGGCAAGCACAACATGTTGGAAAGATCCTGGTATATATGGCTAATTGGATGTGAGTTTTCATGAACTATTATTGTTGACATTACCCTTGAGGTAAAATGTTGGGAGGCAAAACTATAAGCCCCTATCTTTCTCTATGGCCGATTAAAACTCCATACCCATAAGTATTGCGTGAGTGTTAGCAATTGTGAAAGACTATATGATAGTTGAGTATGTGGAGTTGCTGAAAAGCTCTTATATTGACTCTTTCCTATGTTATGATAAATTGCAATTGCTCCAATGACTGAGATTATAGTTTGTTAGTTTTCAATGAAGTTTATGATTCATACTTGAAACTGTGATCGAATTGTTACTCTAGCATAAGAGATCATATGACAAGAATTATATAAGTTGCTATTCTAAGAATGATCATGATGCCCTCATGTCCGTATTTTACTTTTATCGACACCTCTATCTTTAAAACATGTGGACATAATTTTCGATTTCGGCTTTTGCTTGAGGACAAGCGAGGTCTAAGCTTCGGGGAGTTGATACGTCCATTTTGCATCATGCTTTTATATCGATATTTATTGCATTACGGGCTGTTATTACACATTATGTCACAATACTTATGCCTATTCTCTCTTATTTTACAAGGTTTACATAAAGAGGGAGAATGCCGACAGCTGGGATTCTGGGCTGGAAAAGGAGCAAACATTAGAGACCTATTCTGCACAGCTCCAAAAGTCCTGAAACTTCACGGAAGTCATTTTCAGAATATATAAAAAAAATACTTAGCGCAAGAAGTTCCGGAGGGGGGCCACACCCTGCCCACGAGGGTGGGGGGCGCGCCCTACCCCCCTGGGCGCGCCCCCCTGCCTCGTGGGTCCCTTGGTGGCCCTCTGATGCCCATTTGCTGCTATATGGAGTCTTTCATTGAGGAAAAAAATCATAAGCCAGCTTTCGGCACGAGACTCCGCCGCCACGTGGCGGAACCTTGGTGGAATTTTCGTCTCGCGATCCTTGAAAATCCTAAGCAACTCAAGGACCCTCGGAGAGAGTTGGGGATTTCCCGGTTTTCAAGTTTGATTATTATCAAATATTGAAACGAGGATATTTGGTTTTAATTATTCTTCTCTCCAAAAATATTTCATATTAAAATATATGAGAGGAGATAATATGACTTCTGCAAAATAATTGAAATATTGGAGGAAAAATATTAAAATCAAATATTTTTTCATTTGGAGTTTATTGCAATTTTGTTTGCATTAGAAAAATTGCATGTTTTTAAAATTGCATGTTAGGGCCAAGAAAATGTTCATCTCGTTCTAAATATTTTATTTAGATAGTGAAAATTTGTTTTGGCATTTTTTTGATTTTTATTTTATTTTCTATGATTTTTTTTCCATTCGGCGGAATTGTTTTAAAAAAAATCTTCGGGCGCCGACTGGGCCGAAACCCAGTCGAGCCGGCCCATCTCCCGCGCCGCCGTCCCACGCTAGGACGCGCGCCGCTGCCGCCAACTCGGACAGGAGTCCGAGCCGGACTCCTCCGCCGCCGCCTTGCCCCCTCCTCCAAGCCACCTCCCCCCCTTTATATGTCGCCCCAACCCCCCGCCACCACCACCGACCACCGCCGCCACAGCCCGCCTCCCGAGCCGCGCCGCCACCCGCGCCTCGCCGCCGCGCCTCACCGCCGCCACCTCGCGCCGCCAGAGCCCCGCGTCTCGCCGGACCCGACAAGGTAGCCGTTCGCCGCCGTTTCTTTTAAGAAAACCGATTCGGTTTTTTTGAAAAACCTAGTTCATTTTTTAGATCGGTTCGCCAGTTTTTCCCAGTTCTTCTCTTTAGCGGATGTTCGTCCGTACATTCGTTTAAACGAACGGTTTCGCTCGTTAGTTACACACAATGAACGCTCGTTCGTTAGCCTGTTCGTCTGTTTTCTTTTATCGGATTTTTTCCGTGATTATTTCAGATCACGATCTCTGACCCGATTTTCGTTTCATTTTATCTTTTCGCTCGTTTATCGGAATCAGGCGATTCAAGCGCCTAGATCTTCGTCTCAAGACCCTCTTTCTGTTTAATCAACTTAAACAAGATTTTGCTACTGTAAAATTTGACCTTAGTCCAAATTAGTAAACGGATCTTGTTTTCTTTCGCTATTTGAGTTTCGTTGCTCCGTTTGATTTGATTCTTTTTGCAAACCGGAGTTCTTAAGTTGAACTTTCTGGTTAGATCTTCTTATTTGAGATTTACCCGTGCTTATTTGCTTGATTGCTTATGTATGATATTGTTTATTTGCGATAGAATTCCCGGAGTGTGAAGCGTGTTATTTGGAGTCCCTAGGTTTCGCGAATCATCAGCAAGGCAAGTAACACTTTGATCATACTGTTGGGGAATGTAGCAGAATTTTAAAATTTTCTACGCATCACCAAGATCAATCTATGGAGTCATCTAGCAACGAGGGAGAGGGGAGTGCATCTACATACCCTTGTAGATCGCGAGCGAAAGCGTTCAAGAGAACGGGGTTGATGGAGTCGTACTCGTCGTGATCCAAATCACCGATGACCGAGCGCCGAACGGACGGCACCTCCACGTTCAACACACGTACAGTTAGGGAAGACGTCTCCTCCTTCTTGATCCAGCAAGGGGAAGGAGAGGTTGATGGAAATCCAGTAGCACAACGGCGTGGTGGTGGAAGCAGCGGTGATCTCGGCAAGGCTTCGCCAAGCTCCAACGAGAGAGAGAGAGGTGTTATGTGGGGAGAGGGAGGCGCCAGAGACTTGGTGCGGCTGCCCTCCCTCCCCCCCACTATATATAGGACCCCTAGGGGGGCGCCAGCCCTAGGAGATCCAATCTCCAAGGGGGCGGCGGCCGAGGGGGGCTTGCCCCCCAAGTCAAGTGGGGCGCCCCCACCCCTAGGGTTTCCAACCCTAGGCGCAGGGGGAGGCCCATGGGGGGCGCACCATCCCACTAGGGGCTAGTTCCCCTCCCACTTCAGCCCATGGGGCCCTCCGGGATAGGTGGCCCCACCCGGTGGACCCCCGGGACCCTTCCGGTGGTCCCGGTACAATACCGATTACCCCCGAAACTTTCTCGATGGCCAAAACTAGACTTCCTATATATAAATCTTCACCTCCGGACCATTCCGGAACTCCTCGTGACATCCGGGATCTCATCTAGGACTCTGAACAACTTTCGGGTTACCGCATACTAATGTATCTACAACCCTAGCGTCACCGAACCTTAAGTGTGTAGACCCTACGGGTTCGGGAGACACGCAGACATGACCGAGACGACTCTCCGGTCAATAACCAACAGCGGGATCTGGATACCCATGTTGGCTCCCACATGCTCCTCGATGATCTCATTGGATGAACCACGATGTCAAGGATTCAATCAATCCCATATTCAATTCCCTTTGTCAATCGGTACGTTACTTGCCCGAGATTCGATCGTCGGTATCCCAATACCTCGTTCAATCTCGTTACCGGCAAGTCACTTTACTCGTACCGTAATGCATGATCCCGTGAACAAACACTTGGTCACATTGAGCTCATTATGATGATGCATTACTGAGTCGGCCCAGAGATACCTCTCCGTCATATGGAGTGACAAATCCCAGTCTCGATCTGTGTCAACCCAACAGATACTTTCGGGGATACCTGTAGTATACCTTTATAGTCACCCAGTTACGTTGTGACATTTGGTACACCCAAAGCACTCCTACAGCATCCGGGAGTTACACGATCTCATGGTCTAAGGAAATGATACTTGACATTGGAAAAGCTCTAGCAAACGAACTACACGATCTTGTGCTATGCTTAGGATTGGGTCTTGTCCATCACATCATTCTCCTAATGATGTGATCCCGTTATCAATGACATCCAATGTCCATAGTCAGGAAACCGTGACTATCTATTGATCAACAAGCTAGTTAACTAGAGGCTCACTAGGGACATGTTATGGTCTATGTATTCACACATGTATTATGATTTCCGGATAACACAATTATAGCATGAACAATAGACAATTATCATGAACAAGGAAATATAATAATAATCATTTTATTATTGCCTCTAGGGCATATTTCCAATAGTCTCCCACTTGCACTAGAGTCAATAATCTAGTTACATTGTGATGAATCGAACACCCATAGAGTTCTGGTGTTCATCATGTTTTTCTCGCGGAAGAGGTTTAGTCGACGAATCTGCGACATTCAGATCTGTATGTACGTTGCAAATATCTATGTCTCCATCTTGAACATTTTCACAAATGGAGTTGAAGCGACGCTTGATGTGCCTGGTCTTCTTGTGAAACCTGGGCTCCTTGGCAAGGGCAATAGCTCCAGTGTTGTCACAGAAGAGAGTGACCGGCCCCGATGCATTGGGTATGACTCCTAGGTCAGTGATGAACTCCTTCATCCAGATTGCTTCATGCGCTGCCTTCAAGGTTGCCATGTACTCCGCTTCGCATGTAGATCCCGCCACGACGCTTTGCTTGCAACTGCACTAGCTTACTGCCCCACCATTCAAAATATACATGTATCTGGTTTGTTTGAGTCATCCAGATCTGTGTCGAAGCTAGCGTCGACGTAATCCTTTACGACGAGCTCCTTGTCACCTCCATATACGAGAAACATATCCTTAGTCCTTTTCAGGTAATTTAGGATGTTCTTGACCACTGTCCAGTGTTCAATGTCGGGATTACTTCGGTACCTTCCTACCAAACTTACGGCAAGGTTTACATTAGGTCTGGTACACGGCATGGCATACATGATAGACCCTATGGCTGAGGCATAGGGGACGACACTCATCTTTTCTCTATCTTCTGCCGTGGTCGGACGTTGAGCAGAGCTCAATTTCACACCTTGCAATACAGGCAAGAACCCCTTCTTGGACTGATCCATATTGAACTTCTTCAATATCTTATCAAGGTATGTGCTTTTTGAAAGACCTATGAGGCGTCTCGATCTATCTCTATAGATCTTGATGCCTAATATGTAAGCAGCTTCTCCAAGGTCCTTCATTGAAAAACACTTATTCAAGTAGGCCTTAATACTGTCCAAAAGTTCTATGTCATTTCCCATCAAAAGTATGTCATCCACATATAATATGAGAAATGCTACAGAGCTCCCACTCACTTTCTTGTAAACGCAGGCTTCTCCATAAGTCTGCATAAACCCAAAACGCTTTAATCATTTCATTAAAGTGAATGTTCCAACTCCGAGATGCTTGCACCAGCCCATAGATGGAGCGCTGGAGCTTGCATACCTTGTTAGCATTCTTAGGATCGACAAAACCTTCCGGCTGCATCATATACAATTCTTCCTTAAGAAAGCCATTAAGGAATGCCGTTTTGACGTCCATTTGCCATATCTCATAATCATAGTATGCGGCAATTGCTAACATGATTCGGACGGACTTCAGCTTCGCTACGGGTGAGAAGGTCTCATCGTAGTCAACCCCTTGAACTTGTCGATAACCCTTAGCGACAAGTCGAGCCTTATAGATGGTAACATTACCATCCGCGTTCGTCTTCTTCTTAAAGATCCATTTATTCTCTATTGCTCGCCGATCATCGGGCAAGTCTGTCAAAGTCCATACTTTGTTTTCATACATGGATTCTATCTCGGATTGCATGGCTTCAAGCCATTTGTTGGAATCTGGGCCCGCCATTGCTTCTTCATAGCTCGAAGGTTCACCATTGTCTAACAACATGATTTCCAGGACAGGGTTGCCATACCATTCTGGTGTGGAACATGTCCTTGTGGACCTTCGAAGTTCAGTAGCAACTTGATCCGAAGTACCTTGATCATCATCATTAACTTCCTCCCTAGTCGGTGCAGGCACCACAGGAACATCTTCCTGAGCTGTGCTACTTTCCGGTTCAAGAGGCAGTACTTCATCGAGTTCTACTTTCCTCCCACTTACTTCTCTCGAGAGAAACTCTTTCTCCAGAAAGGACCCGTTCTTGGCAACAAAGATCTTGCCTTCGGATCTGAGGTAGAAGGTATACTCAATGGTTTCCTTAGGGTATCCTATGAAGACGCATTTTTCCGACTTCGGTTCGAGCTTTTCAGGTTGAAGTTTCTTGACATAAGCATCGCATCCCCAAACTTTTAGAAACGACAGCTTAGGTTTCTTCCCAAACCATAATTCATACGGTGTCGTCTCAACGGATTTAGACGGTGCCCTATTTAAAGTGAATGTAGCTGTCTCTAGAGCGTATCCCCAAAAAGATAGCGGTAAATCAGTGAGTGACATCATAGATCGCACCATATCCAATAGAGTGCGATTACGACGTTCGGATACACTGTTACGCTGAGGTGTTCCAGGCGGCGTGAGTTGTGAAATGATTCCACATTTCCTTAACTGCGTACCAAATTCGTGACTTAAATATTCTCCCCCACGATCTGATCGTAAGAATTTTATCTTTCGGTCACATTGATTCTCTACCTCATTCTAAAATTCCTTGAACTTTTCAAAGGTCTCAGACTTGTGTTTCATCAAATAGACATACCCATATCTACTTAAGTCATCAGTGAGAGTGAGAACATAACAATAGCCACCGCGAGCCTCAACGCTCATTGGACCGCACACATCAGTATGTATAATTTCCAATAAGTTGGTTGCTCGCTCCATTGTTCCGGAGAACGGAGTCTTGGTCATTTTACCCATGAGGCATGGTTCTCACGTGTCAAATGATTCGAAATCAAGAGACTCCAAAAGTCCATCTGTATAGAGCTTCTTCATGCGTTTGACACCAATGTGACCAAGGCGGTAGTGCCACAGATATGTGGGACTATCATTATCAACCTTACATCTTTTGGTATTCACACTATGAATATGTGTAACATCATCTTCGAGATTCATTAAGAATAAACCATTGACCAGTGGGGCATGACCATAAAACATATCTCTCATATAAATAGAACAACCATTATTCTTGGATTTAAATGAGGAGCCATCTCGTATTAAACGAGATCCAGACACAATGTTCATGCTCAAAGCTGGCACTAAATAACAATTATTGAGGTTTAAAACTAATGCCGTAGGTAAATGTAGAGGTAGCGTGCTGACGGCGATCCCATCAACCTTGGAACCATTCCCGACGCGCATCGTCACCTCGTCCTTCGCCAATCTCCGCTTATTCCGCAGCTCCTGTTTTGAGTTACAAATATGAGCAACCGCACCGGTATCAAATACCTAGGAGCTACTACGAGTACTGGTAAGGTACACATCAATTACATGTATATCACATATACCTTTAGTGTTGCCGGCCTTCTTGCCCGCTAAGTATTTGGGGCAGTTCCGCTTCCAGTGTCCCTTTCCCTTGCAATAAAAGCACTCAATCTCAGGTTTGGGTCCATTCTTTGGCTTCTTCCCGGCAGCTTGCTTACCGGGCGCGGCAACCCCCTTGCCGTCCTTCTTTAAGTTCTTCTTACCCTTGCCTTTCTTGAAACTAGTGGTTTTATTGACCATCAACACTTGATGTTCCTTTTTGATTTCCACCTCCGCTGATATCAGCATTGAAAATACTTCAGGAATAGTTTTCACCATCCCCTGCATATTGTAGTTCATCACAAAGCTCTTGTAGCTAGGTGGGAGCGACTGAAGGATTCTGTCAATGACCGCCTCGTCCGGGAGGTTAATGTCCAGCTGGGACAAGCGGTTATGCAACCCAGACATTTTGAGTATATGCTCACTGACAGAACTATTTTCCTCCATCTTACAACTGTAGAACTTGTCGGAGACTTCATATCTCTCGACCCGGGCATGAGCTTGGAAAACCATTTTCAGCTCTTGGAACATCTCATATGCTCCGTGTTGCTCAAAACGCTTTTAGAGCCCTGGTTCTAAGCTATAAAGCATGCCGCACTGAACGAGGGAGTAATCATCAGCACGTGACTGCCAAGCGTTCATAACGTCTTGGTTCTCTGGGATGGGTGTGTCACCTAGCGGTGCTTCCAGGACATACGCTTTCTTGGCAGCTATGAGGATGATACTCAGGTTCCGGACCCAGTCCGTATAGTTGCTGCCATCATCTTTCAGCTTGGTTTTCTCTAGGAACGCGTTGAAGTTGAGGTTGACATGAGCGTTGGCCATTTGATCTACAAGACATTTTGCAAAGGTTTTTAGACTAAGTTCATGATAATTAAGTTCATCTAATCAAATTATTTAATGAACTCCCACTCGGACAGACATCCCTCTAGTCATCTAAGTGATACATGATCCGAGTCAACTAGGCCGTGTCCGATCATCACGTGAGACGGACTAGTCATCATCGGTGAACATCTTCATGTTGATCGTATCTTCTATACGACTCATGTTCGACCTTTCGGTCTTTCGTGTTCCGAGGCCATGTCTGTACATGCTAGGCTCGTCAAGTCAACCTAAGTGTAT
Organism: Triticum urartu; assembly: GCF_003073215.2. NCBI lineage: Eukaryota > Viridiplantae > Streptophyta > Magnoliopsida > Poales > Poaceae > Triticum > Triticum urartu. The sequence continues at coordinate 61,569,138 of NC_053027.1, forward strand.
TGCGTGTGTAAATCTGGCTTACACCCGTTGTATTCGAACGTTAGAATCTATCACACCCGATCATCACATGGTGCTTCGAAACAACGAACCTTCGCAATGGTGCACAGTTAGGGGAAACACTTTCTTTAAATTATTGTGAGGGGTCATCTTATTTAAGCTACCGTTGTTCTAAGCAAATAAGATGTAAAACATGATAAACATCACATGCAATCAAATAGTGACATGATATGGCCAATATCATTTTGCTCCTTTTGATCTCCATCTTCGGGGCGTCATGATCATCATCGTCACCGGCATGACACCATGATCTCCATCATCGTGTCTTCATGAAGTTGTCTCGTCAACTATTACTTCTACTACTATGGCTAACGGTTTAGTAATAAAGTAAAGTAATTACATGACGTTTATGTTGACACGCAGGTCATAAATAAATTAAGACAACTCCTATGGCTCCTGCCGGTTGTCATACTCATCGACATGCAAGTCGTGATTCCTATTACAAGAACATGATCAATCTCATACATCACATATATCATTCATCATATCCTTTTGGCCATATCACATCACATGACACATGCTGCAAAAACAAGTTAGACGTCCTCTAATTGTTGTTGCAAGTTTTTACGTGGCTGCTATAGGTTTCTAGCAGGAACGTTTTTACCTACGCCAAAACCACAACGTGATATGCCAATTTCTATTTACCCTTCAAAAGGACCCTTTTCATCGAATCCGATCTAACTAAAGTGGGAGAGACAGACACCCGCTAGCCACCTTATGCAACTAGTGCATGTCAGTCGGTGGAACCAGTCTCACGTAAGCGTACGTGTAAGGTCGGTCCGGGCCTCTTCATCCCATGATGCCACCGAATCAAGATAAGACTAGTAACGGCAAGTAAATTGACAAAATCAACGCCCACAACAACTTGTGTTCTACTCGTGCATAGAAACTACGCATAGACCTAGCTCATGATGCCACTTTTGGGGAACGTAGCAGAATTTGAAAATTTTCTATGCATCACCAAGATCAATCTATGGAGTCATCTAGCAACGAGGGAGAGGGGAGTGTGATGAAGCTATGTACCTTGGGTAGGGTCATGGACCTGTCCCAACTGCCCTACCCAAGGACATCTCTAGAAGAAATCACCTTTCAATCGACTTGGAGGTGTTCCACTCGACAGACTCGAAGACACTCGACCAAGAAGCAATCACTCGACCAAGATCCAACCACTCGACGGCCAGGAGACCTAAAGTCACTCCGCACGCTAACGGTCGGTCATTAAGTAGCTTTTATGGTCATCATAGCACTTTATTAGGGGCGTTACCAGTAACGCCCGACCTTAATGTATTTAAAACCCTGCATAACTGAGGGCCGGAGGGGTCCGGCGAACTCTATATAAGCCACCCCCCTCCTCAGTGTAAAGGGTTGGTACCCCTGTAATTCATACACGCATAATCCAGTCGACCTCCTCCGGGCTCCGAGACGTAGGGCTATTACTTCCTCCGAGAAGGGCCTGAACTCGTAAACCTCATGTGCTTACAACTACTCCATAGCTAAGATCTTGCCTCTCCATACCTACCCCCCTGCATTACTGTCAGACTTAGAACCACGATAGTTGGTGCCCACCGTGGGGCAGGTGTTTTAGCGATTTGTTGGAGGAGTTGCGATCTTTTCCGATCCAAATCATCATGGTTTCTAGCGGAGTTTTGGTGGAGGGCCGCGAGATCCGTCTCGGCGCGCTCACGTTCATCGCCGACGACTCCGCTTGGCTTCAGGAGGCTCCGCTCGACGTGGACGCACTCCCTGTCCGCGGGGCAACGCACTTTCGCGCGTGCGTCCACGGCGTCCTCTTGCGGCAACCGTCGACCCATTATCGGTCGGCTCCTCTGTTGTCCTCCCTCCTTGTTTCCCGTTGGCGCAAGCGCTCCGGTCGGTCGAGACTTCGGCGGTGGGTGAGACATGTGGTGGCACGCCAGTCGGCCACCCCTCAAGTCGCGGCGATCGAGCCCGACGAATCCCTCTACGTCCTGTTCGACCTGTCGACTGGCTCCACAGAGACCGCATCCGAGTGCGACAGCAGTGATCCGGCAGCGGAGGTTCTGATGGTCGATGGACTGCCCAGTTCTCCCGGTTTTCCCCGCACCGACGGAGGCGCAGGTGGAGGCGACCCGTCGCGTCCCCATGAGGAATATCTCCCCGAGCCTCTCACATCACTGCAGAGAGAAGAACTTCGTCGGGGGAACATGGATGCACTTCACACTCCTATCATTGGAGAAACCCCCGAGGCTCGTGCCTTGGAGGACGCACGCCTGGCAAACTTGGCTGAGCGCACTCGACTGGAGAACCTCCAGCGAGCACTCGACGAGCGTGCGCGACAACGGGTCCCAGAATCCAGTCGACGTCAGCTCTTTCCGCCCCTGCAGGTATATCGAACTCCGATTCAGAATTTAGCAGCTGCAGCCCGTATAGCAGAGTCGATTCAGCCTTCCCAGTCAGAGGCTGGCAGAGGCTTGATGCAGATCAGAGCATTACTCCGGGCAGCAGGAGACCAGAATTCTGCTGTTTCTCAGTCGCGGAACAGGATTCATAGCAGATCCATTGTTGCAGATACAGTCCAGTCGGCTCATAGCCCAAGATCGCCCCCGAGGCGTGAGGGACGTGGGGACCGGCGTGATCAGTACGGGAACCGTGAGCAGTATGATCACCGATTCGATCGTGACGATCGACGTCGAGTGCCCACCCCTCCCCTGAGGAGTGGATCGTATGTGCCTCGACAGTAGGATGACAGGCGCCCTCATAGTGTTGGGCGAAGGTTTCCAGTCGACCCCAGGGAACCAGGCTTTGATGCGAGATCCATTCTCGTTCAAGGTTTGGTCGACAGGAACAGAGCTCACCGAGAAGGTCACGACAGAGATGCATCTACCAGCAGCAGAGTACATGTTTCGGGGCCAGAGTGCTTTAGTAGAGCCATCAGGGCCACTGTGATTCCTCCCAACTTCAGGTTGGCGACTGGAGTCAGTAAGTTCACTAGTGAGTCCAAGCCCGATACTTGGCTTGAAGACTACCGAGTGTCTGTCCAGATTGTCGGTGGCAATGATGAAGTGGCCAGGAAGCACCTGCCTCTCATGTTGGAGGGTTCGGCCAGAGCGTGGCTGAATCAGTTAGCACCCAGCAGCATTTACACTTGGGAAGATCTCGCCCGAGTGTTTGTCACCATGTTTGAAGGAACATGCAAGCGACCGGCAGGGCTGACGGAACTGCGGTCTTGCGTGCAGAAGCCGAATGAAACTTTGAGGGATTACATCCAGAGATGGATCACGTTACATCACACGGTAGAGAATGTACCTGATCACCAAGCAGTCTGTGCCTTCAAAGAAGGCGTCAAGTACAGAGAACTGAATCTGAAATTCGGTCGAACCGGAGACATGTCTCTGAATCAGATGATGGAGATTGCCACCAAGTACGCTAATGGTGAAGATGAGGATCGACTCCGGAGTGGCAAACACAAGTCAGTCGCCCAAGAAACCGGAGGAGGAAATTCCAATCGGAAACAGAAGCGGAAAGCCGAGCCAGCTGCTCCTGGGGAGGCCTTGGCTGTGACTCAAGGAAAGTTTAAGGGGAAACCCAAAGGGCCTTGGAACCCCAAGAAAGTTAAAGACCAAGACGGAAATGATGTGTTGGATTTGCCATGTCACATCCACACCAAGAAAGATGAAGAGGGTAAGTCCATTTTCCCGAAACATACCACTCGACAGTGTCGGCTCTTGATCTAGCAGTTCCAGGGCAAACAGCCCAAAGATAAGGAAAAGGAGTCGGGCAAAGTTGAGGACAAGGAAGACAGTGATGATGGATACCTCAGGTCAATTCCACCTTGATGATTTTTGCTGATGTTGAAAGCAAAAGTCGACTGAAAGTTATCAACCGTGAGGTGAATATGGTTGCTCCGGCGACACCCAGTTATCTGAAGTGGTCTCAGACTGCCATCACATTCGACCAGTCCGATCACCCAACGCACATGGCCACCCCTGAGAGGCAAGCTTTGGTGGTCGACCCAGTTGTTGAAGGCACTCGACTGACCAAAGTCTTGATGGACGGTGGCAGTGGTTTAAACATACTATATGCTGAGATGCTGAAAGGGATGGGCATTCCGATGTCCAGACTCAGTACCAGCAACATGAGTTTCCATGGAATCATTCCTGGGAAGAAGGCTGAGTCGCTCAGCCAAGTTGCTCTTGATGTGGTTTTCGGTGATTCCAAGAATTACCGCAAAGAAAAGTTGACGTTCGAGGTTGTGGATTTCCAGAGTGCTTATCACGCTATATTGGGCAGGCCGGCTTATGCACGCTTCATGGCTCGACCATGTTATGTGTATCTCAAATTGAAGATGCCTGGTCCCAAAGGTGTGATCACTGTTACGGGCAATCGGAAGAAAGCAGAAGAGTGTTTTCAAAAAGGTTCAAAGATCGCTGATGCTCAGATGGCAGTGGTGGAGCTGCAGGAATACCAGAAGACTGCAGACCCGAGTGATTTGTTGCGAGCCAAGAAGCCCGCTACAGAATCAGCTTTTCAGTCGTCTGGCAAAACGAAGCTGACTCACATTCACCCGACCGATCCCAGTGCTGCTCCGACTCATATCTCAACAACACTCGACTCCAAATAGGAAGAAGCGCTCATCCAGTTCCTCCGTGAGAACTGGGACATTTTCGCATGGAAGCCTTCTGACATGCCGGGTGTTCCCAGGGGGCTGGCTGAGCACCGCCTACGAGTCGACTCAAAAGTAAAACCTGCCAAAGAACATCTCCGATGGTTCGCCGTACAGAAGAGAAAGGCTATTGGTGAGGAGGTGGCTCGGCTCTTAGCAGCGGAGTTCATCTGAGAGATCTACCACTCCAAGTGGCTCGCCAACATTGTCATGGTCCCCAAGAAGGACAAGTCACTTCTCATGTGCATTGACTTTAAACATATCAATCGGGCCTGCCCGAAAGATCATTTTCCTCTCCCCCGCATCGACCAGATAGTCGACTCGACTGCGGGATGTGAGCGACTGTCTTTTTTAGACGCCTATTCCGGGTACCATCAGATCCGTCTGTATGGACCTGACGAGATCAAAACAGCTTTCATCACTCCATTCGGGTGCTTCTATTATGTTACCATGCCGTTCGGCCTCAAGAATGCCGGAGCCACATTCATGAGGATGATTCAGAAGTGTTTGCTCACTCAAATCAGTCGGAATGTGGAAGCATACATGGATGATATTGTGGTCAAGTCACAGAAAGGTTCCGACCTACTGACTAACCTTGCTGAAACCTTCGTCAACCTCAGGAGGTATGATATCAAGCTTAATCCATCAAAGTGCACATTCGGAGTTCCTGGCGGAAAGTTACTCGGTTTTCTCGTTTCCGAACGGGGAATCGACGCCAATCCAGAAAAGTCGGTACTATACTCCGAATGAAAAGTCCTGTGCGAGTGCACGACGTCCTGAAGCTTACTGGTTGCTTGGCCGCTTTAAGTCGATTCATCTCTCATCTCGGTGAAAAGGCAATGCCTCTTTACCGATTGATGAAGAAGTCAGACAAGTTCGAGTGGACTCCTGAAGATGATGCAGCATTTGCAGAGCTCAAAGCTCTACTCTCCACCCAGCCGGTGCTTGCTGCCCCGATCAGCAAAGAGCCTTTGCTGCTTTACATCGCAGCCACGGGACAAGTCGTCAGTACAATACTTACAGTCGAGCGGGAAGAAGAAGGAAAAGCCTTCAAAGTTCAGCGCCCAGTATATTATATTTCTGAAGTCTTGACCCCATCGAAGCAAAGATATCCTCATTATCAGAAGCTTGTATATGGGATTTATATGGCCACGAAGAAGGTTGCACATTACTTCTCTGACCATTCCATTACAGTCGTCAGCAATGCTCCATTGTCAGAGATTCTGCACAACAGAGATGCAACTGGTCGAGTGGCAAAATGGGCGATTGAACTCCTTCCTCTAGATATCAAGTTTGAGGCAAAGAAAGCTATCAAGTCCCAAGCAATAGCAGATTTCGTTGCCGAGTGGATTGAACAACAATTGCCGACTCAGGTTTACTCGGAGCTTTGGACCATGTTCTTCAACGGTTCCAAAATGCTGAATGGTTCCGGTGCCAGGGTAGTATTGGTCTCCCCCCGAGGAGATAAGCTCAGATATGTTCTTCAAATCCACTTTGATTCCTCCAATAACGAAGTAGAATATGAAGCACTTTTATATGGGTTGCGCATGGCCATTTCACTCGGCGTCCGTCGCCTCATGGTCTATGGTGACTCAGATTTGGTGGTTAATCAAGTGATGAAGGAGTGGGACGTCAGAAGTCCATCCATGACTGGTTATTGCAATGCAGTGAGAAAGCTGGAGAAGAAATTCGAGGGGTTAGAACTTCATCACATACCCCGACTGAAAAATCAAGCAGTTGATGATTTGGCGAAAATAGGTTCCAAAAGAGAAGCCATCCCCAGCAATGTGTTTTTGGAACACATCCACACACCATCAGTTCAGGAGGATCCCTTCACTGAAGAAGCCCCGCAACCAAAAAGTGCCACGGATCCGATTGAAGTTGAAGTTCCAGCTGTGGTCGACCTGATCATGGAAGTTTTGGTCATCACTCCCGACTGGACGGTACCGTACATCGCGTACATCCTAAGGAAAGAACTCCCAGAAGACGAAGAAGAGGCTCGACAGATCGTCCGTCGATCCAAGGCCTTTGCAGTCATAAAGAGACAGTTGTATAGAGAAAGTGCGACTGGAGTCAGTCAGAAGTGTATAACACCAGAAGAAGGTCAGATAATCCTTGATGATATCCACTCGGGGACCTGTGGTCATCATGCGTCCTCTCGGACCATTGTGGCTAAAGCATACCGAGCGGGATTCTACTGGCCGCGGGCGAATGAAATGGCGAAAGAGATAGTCGACAAATGTGAAGGATGTTAGTTTTACTCCAATATGTCGCACAAACCCGCGTCAGCCCTGAAAACCATTCCACTCCTCTGGCCCTTCGCTGTTTGGGGACTGGACATGGTTGGACCACTGAGAACAGGCAGAAGCGGTTTCACTCATGTGCTAGTGTCAGTCGACAAGTTCACCAAATGGATCGAAGCTAAGCCTATCAAGAATCTTGATGCTTGCACCGCTATCAGTTTCATCAGAGAGTTGATATTCAGATATGGAGTTCCACACAGCATCATCACTGACAATGGGTCAAACTTCGATTCTGACAAATTCAGAGCCTTTTGCGCCTCTCAAGGCACACGAGTCGACTACGCTTCAGTCGCTCACCCCAGTCGAATGGACAAGTGGAAAGATCAAATGGCTTAATTCTCAAAGGACTGAAACCCCGACTGATGCGCGATCTCAAGCATGCGGCAGGTGCATGGGTCGACGAGCTTCCATCAGTTATTTGGGGATTGAGGACAACCCCGAACCGATCGACTGGAAGAACCCCATTCTTTCTGGTCTATGGAGCCGAAGCAGTTTTGCCGAGTGACCTGCTTCACAATGCACCTCGAGTCGAGCTCTACTCTGAAGATGAAGCAGAACAAGCCCGGTAGGACGCAGTCGACCTCCTGGAAGAAGAAAGAGAAATGGCCATGATCCGATCGACCATCTATCAGCAAGACTTGCGTCGATTCCATGCCAGAAATGTGAAGAGTCGAGCCTTCCAAGAAGGAGACTTGGTCCTTCGAGTGGATCAGCAGAAACCACACAAACTCGCTCCTACTTGGCTACTTGGGAAGGTCCCTTCATAGTCACCAGAGTCCTCCACAATGGAGCGTATCACCTTTATAATGTCGATCGCCAGATTGATGAGCCACGAGCCTGGAATGCGGAGCTGCTCCGCCCCTTTTATACTTGAATTCTCACTCGGATGAGATGTAATAAGAAAAACTCCTGTAGTTTATTTATTAAAGACAAGAGCGTTGTAATTTTCCTAGTGATTGTTATCGTTTTTGTTTGCGTGAGAAATCCCCCAGTGGGTGGCTTAGCTGTGAATCCGTTTCGCCTAAGTTTGTAAAATAATTTCCTACCGAGTGGTGAGCCAGCCTCCCACTCGGGGGCTTAGCTGCGAACCCGTTTCGCCTAAGTGTTTGAAAATCCTACCGAGTGGTGAGTCAGCCTCCTACTCGGGGGCTTAGCTGTAGTCTAGTACTCGCCTAAGTATTTGAAAATCCTACTGAGGGGCGAGCCAGCCTCTCACTCGGGGGCTTAGCTGCAGTCCAGTACTCGCCTAAGTATTTGGAAATCCTGCTGAGTAGTGAGCCAGCCTCTCACTCGGGGGCTTAGCTACAGTCCAGTACTCGCCTAAGTATTTGAAAATCCTACCGAGTGGTGAGCCAGCCTCTCACTCGGGGGCTTAGCTGCAGTCCAGTACTCGCCTAAGTATTTGAAAATCCTACCGAGTGGTGAGCCAGCCTCTCACTCGGGGGCTTAGCTGCAGTCCAGAACTCGCCTAAGTTTGAAAAATCCTACCGAGTGGAGGGAGACCCTCCCACTCGGGGGCTTAGCTGCAGTCCAGTACTCGCCTAAGTTTGAAAAATCCTACCGAGTGGAGAGCAACCCTCCCACTCGGGGGCTTAGCTGTAGTCCAGTACTCGCCTAAGTTTGAAAAATCCTACCGAGTGGAGAGCGACCCTCCCACTCGGGGGCTTAGCTGCAGTCCAGTACTCGCCTAAGTTTGAAAAATCCTACCGAGTGGAGAGCAACCCTCCCACTCGGGGGCTTAGCTGTAGTCCAGTACTCGCCTAAGTTTGAAAAATCCTACCGAGTGGAGAGCGACCCTCCCACTCGGGGGCTTAGCTGCAGTCCAGTACTCGCCTAAGTTTGAAAAATCCTACCGAGTGGAGAGTGACCCTCCCACTCGGGGGCTTAGCTGCAGTCCAGTACTCGCCTAAGTTTGAAAAATCCTACCGAGTGGAGAGCGACCCTCCCACTCGGGGGCTCAGCTGCAGTCCAGTACTCGCCTAAGTTTGAAAAATCCTACCAAGTGGAGAGCGACCCCACTCGGAGGCTTAGCTGCAGTCCAGTACTCGCCTAAGTACGAAACACATCCTACTCCGCAAGGACGACGAGGTGCAGGTCGACTGCCACCTTCTCCTTGGGAGCTTCGCCACAAATACAACATGTGCTCCATCCTACCCCGCAAGGACGACGAGGTGTAGGTCGACTGCCACCTTCTCCTTGGGAGCTTCGCCACAAATACAACGTGCGCTCCATCCTACTCCGCAAGGACGACGAGGTGTATCTTGACTACCACCTTCTCCTTGGGAGCTTCACCACAAATACAACGTGCGCTCCATCCTACTCCGCAAGGACGACGAGGTGCAGGTCGACTGCCACCTTCTCCTTGGGAGCTTCGCCACAAATACAACGTGCGCTCCATCCTACTCCGCAAGGACGATGAGGTGCAGCTCGACTGCCACCTTCTCCTTGGGAGCTTCGCCACAAATACAACATGCGCTCCATCCTACTCCGCAAGGACGACGAGATGCAGGTCGACTGCTACCTTCTCCTTCGGAGCTGCGCCGCGAATACAAAAAGTTGTCTCGAGTGAAGAACGAGTTCCACTCGACGGAGAATTCATGAAGATATTCAACGATAAACCAAGTTCAGATAAAATCCTAAAGGGTCCAGACCACAGATCGAAGTGCTCGGGCATTCAGCCCGAAAGAGTTTAACGGTTACAAAAACCACTCGGCATTCCGAGGCAAATTTAAGGTGGGGCATAAAAGTTTGTTCACTCCGCAGGAGGAGGACTGGCAGGCTCGACGAACTCGTCCAGGTCGACGCCGTCGGTGATCCGGGTGGCTGCAGCAATAAAAGTCTCCATAAAAGATCGGAAGTCATGCCTCTGGGTGTTGGCGACCTTGATTGCTGCCAGCTTATCTTGTCGCACCTCCTTGCAGTGGAGACGAACCAAAGACAGAGCCACATTAGCACCACACAGGGCAGAAGATTTCTTCCACTCTTGCACTCGACTAGGGATCTCGTTAAGTCGAGTGATCAGGGACTCAAGATCATTCTGGAGCGTGGCCCCCGGCCAAAGTGCCGTCTCAATCCATGACGTGGCGACCTTCAGTCGAGCCAAGTAGTCCACAACACCGTCGATGCGGGATTCCAGTCGGAGCAGATTCATGGCAGTGTCGTCTTTCACGGGAGAGTTGATGGGGTCCAAACCTGGTTCAATCCGCCCAGTCTCCTCCTCGAAGTTCTAGCAAAACTCTGCATTCACAATCCAAGGATAAGTCAGTTTTCGTATGCTGAGTCGATAGAACAAAAAAAATGTATACCTTCAAGCTTGATGAACAACTTCTTGGCAAGGCTCCTCAGATAACTCTCCAGATCGTCCCTCCTGCGAGCGATGCCTTCCATCTTCTCGTATAGGTTGAGATTGTCCTTCTTCAAGCGCGTGCACTCCTTGTTGGCTTTGTTCAGAGCAGATTTCATCTTGGTGTTCTCTTCTTCCAATTGGCCGACTGAAGTCACTTTCTGTTCAGCCAGAGCGGTTCTGTCGTCAGCTTCCTTTTGAGCAGCAGCCAAATCCTGATCCTTCTTCGCCAGAGCTTCTCTCAGTTTTTCTGCAAAGAAATGGTGCTTGATTCAGAAAGAGCAGAAGGGTACTCAAGCCTAAGACAAACCAGTCGACAAGCTCGTCTTACCATTGGCGTCGTCCTTGGCCTTTTGTAGCTCTGTCTTGGCCAATTCCAAGTCAAGGTTTAGTTGGATCTGCTGTTTCTCCAAGTCAGCAAAGCGAGCTCCAAGATCACAAGATTTCTGCAATCAGGGAGGAGAAGTTATTTTACAGCGAAAAATGACAAAGACAATAAATACTAAGACTACGGTCGACTGCCCGCAGTCCACCATAGTCTCGGGGACTACGCCCAGTGGGTGCACTTTGCGTGCCCCCACCGGTTTTGATCCCACTCGATCGTCCCATCGGAGTTGAGTGCAGGGAGTAAAAAAGAGAGAAAGAAGAACTCAGACCATAGAACTCAGACCACAGTCGACTGCGAGTAGTCGACCGCGGTCTCGGGGACTACACCCAGTGGGTGCACTTGGCGTGCCCCCACCGGTTCTGATCCCACTCGCCCAGACCGAGTAGAAGAGACAAACTACCGGTTCGGTTTACACTCGACGCGGCCAGACCAGATCGAGCAAAAGAATCAAAATACAAAGACTACAGTCGACTGCCAGCAGTCCACCATAGTCTCGGGGACTACACCCAGTGGGTGCACTCAGCGTGCCCCCACTAGTTCAAAAATTCAATCGACGCACCCAGCGGGTGTACAGATGCAAAGATTTTTGGAAAGAGAGTCTTCAGATAGCATATCCTAACAGAACAAGCAGTGACCAACTAACCTGAACGTTGATTTGGAGAGCCGAGCTGGCGTCGTAGGCGGCCTGACTGGCGTCCCGCACCGTCTTCATCTTCTCCATCATAATGCCCGCCAGGCGTATGGCTTCCTTAGCAGCATTCACTTCGTCCTCTAGGACATGATGGGTCGCAAAAACTGAAGGTGGGTCGGCAGGGGCCTGAGCAGTCGACGAAGAAGGCAAGGCACTCGACAATGGTACGGCGAAGGTAACAGAACCCCGATTGGCATCACCGGTGTCCTGAACGACTGGTTCCGCCCTCGGCATCGACTGTGGCACCTTGCTTGCAGGAGCTTGCCTATTTTTCCTCGTCAAAGGCCTCTCAGGCTCTTCATCATCATCATCGGGGAGGTCAATAATGGTAGGAGCTGTTCAAAGATCAATCGCCAAAATCACATCACCCAATGGTACACGTTGCAGTTGAGTCGACCAAATAAAGACAGAATGTCAGAAATCATACCCAGATTGGAAGTGACCGCATCCTCCATCACCTCATCCTCGTCCCTGTAAGCTGAGATCCCGGAAGTAGCAACGCTGCCAGTTCCAAAGTTCATCTGGTTAAATCAAGAAAAAACAAACAGCACGGGGCGTCAAGTGAATACAAAGGGAGACACTCACGCAGAAGCGACGGGGATGTCAATCTTAATCTTCGGCAACGCCTTCCGAGGCTTCTGCTCTGCAACTTTGGGATGCTTTGACGCTTTTTCAGTTGGGGTTGGTGAAGAGGTCCGAGGACGCTTTGAAGACTGACCAGCCTGAGTAATCGCCTTTTCACGGGCACTCGGTCGTTCTTGGTCAAGCTTGGATCGCCTCTCCCTGCGAGGAGGCGACTCGACTTCTTCTTCGTCACTTGGGTCGTCACTTTCTTCGTCCCCTTCGCCGTCAGAATACCATTCGCCACTATCGCCGCCGCTCGCCTCTCCTTCCAGGTCTTGCTCTTGCTCTCCGTTGGGCATTGAATACATTTCGATAAGGGCCTGAAAGAAAGCAGGAAGAATAAAGTCAGTCAACGCAGTATAGACAGCTGCGCGAGTGAATTCAGATTACAATCAAAAGCTCAGAATCAAACCTTTTCTGGTTCATGGGACTGGTCGAATGGAGGAACTCTCCTGGCTCCCCTGGGGTTGTCCTTGTTTTCGGTGATGCCCGACAGCCACTTCTCTAGTGTGTCGTCATCGACCTCCTCCGGGTGAATCCGAGTGGTGTCATCAAGACCCGAATACATCCACATCGGATGGTCTCGGGCTTGAAGAGGCTGGATGCGCCGCCGAAGGAAAACCTCCAAGAGATCCATACCGGTGACCCCGTCACGGATAAGCTGGACCACTCGTTCGACCAGCACCCTAACTTGCGCCTTCTCCTCCGGGAGCACCTTCAAAGAGGAGGGTTTCCTCACTCGGTCCATGGTAAAAGGAGGGAGGCCAGTCGACTGCCCTGGCGTCGGCTGGTCTTTGCAATAAAACCAGGTCGACTGCCATCCGCGAACCGAGTCGGGAAGAATCATGGCTGGAAAGGAACTTTTCCCTCTCATCTGAACACCAAGACCCCTGCACATCTGAATCACTTGTGTTCTCTCGTCACTCGGATTGGCCTTTTTCACCGTCTGAGAACGACAGGTGAAAATGTGCTTGAAAAGACCCCAGTGAGGCCGACAACCCGAGAAATTCTCGCACAAAGACACGAAAGCAGCAAGATACACGATTGTGTTGGGATTGAAGTGGTGGAGTTGCGCCCCAAAGAAATTCAAAAATCCCCGAAAGAAAGGGTGAGGAGGCAAGGAAAATCCACAGTCGACGTGGGTGGCAAGGAGAACGCGCTCACCCTCCCGAGGTTGTGGCTCGGATTCCTTCCCCGGAAGCCGCACCGATCCATGGGGGATCAGCCCTCCGTCGGCTAGGTCGTCGAGGTCTTCTTGGCGGATCGCCGAGCGGATCCAGTCGCCCTGGATCCAGCCCTTCGGCAGGCCGGCTCGCGAGGAAGATCCACCCCGACTGGTCGCCTTCCCCTTCGCCTTTGTCGTCACCTTCTTTGCCCGCTCCAGAGCCGCCGTATTCTCCTTCCCTATCATCATCGGCGAGACGCGTACGGGGCGGCGGCGCTGGGGCGAGAGCGAGCGCGACGAAGAAGCCTGAAGAGGAGAAGAGGAAATGAGAATGCACTGTTCAAGAAACCCCGGTCCGATGCCTTATATGAGGTCGCTTCCGAGTGGCTGACTGGTAGGCCCAGACGGTCCTGTCAAATCCCGTAACAATCACGCATGCGATACATGGCGAAAAAGGTGGCACGGAGATCGAGGCGGCTCCGCCCTATCCTATCCGATTACTGCGGCCTCCCCCGTCCCACGCGCTTCCCAAAATTTGAATCCCGCGAAATCTGCGGGCAGCAGAACAACTTTTCAGACGAAAGATCTCCTCCACACCGTCACTCGGAGCTTTTCAAGTAAAGAAACTCACTCGACAAAAACTAAGAATGGATCAAGGCGACTGAAAAGGAAGTTGCTGTCATCACTCAGGTTCATTGATCCGAAACAAGATATGCTCATGGCATGAAAAATGATTCAGAGAAGTTCTCAACTCCTTCCCCACTCAAACCTCGATCCATTCGGGGGCTAATGATGAAGCTATGTACCTAGGGTAGGGTCATGGACCTGTCCCAACTGCCCTACCCAAGGACATCTCTAGAAGAAATCACCTTTCAATCGACTTGGAGGTGTTCCACTCGATAGACTCGAAGACACTCGACCAAGAAGCAATCACTCGACCAAGATCCAACCACTTGACGGCCAGGAGACCTAAAGTCACTCCGCACGCTAACGGCCGGTCATTAAGTAGCTTTTATGGTCATCATAGCACTTTATTAGGGGCGTTACCAGTAACGCCCGACCTTAATGTATTTAAAACCCTGCATAACTGAGGGTCGGAGGGGTCCGATGAACTCTATATAAGCCACCCCCCTCCTCAGTGTAAAGGGTTTGCACCTCTGTAATTCATACACACATAATCCAGTCGACCGCCTCTGGGCTCCGAGACGTAGGGCTATTACTTCCTCCGAGAAGGGCCTGAACTCGTAAACCTCGTGTGCTTACAACTACTCCATAGCTAAGATCTTGCCTCTCCATACCTAACCCCCTACATTACTGTCAGACTTAGAACCACGACAGAGTGCATCTACATACCCTTGTAGATCGCGAGCGGAAGTGTTCAAGAGAACGGGGTTGATGGAGTCGTACTCGTCGTGATCCAAATCACCGATGACCGAGCGCCGAACGGACGGCACCTCCGCGTTCAACACACGTACGGTTAGGGAAGACGTCTCCTCCTTCTTGATCCAGCAAGGGGAAGGAGAGGTTGATGGAGATCCAGCAGCACGACGACGTGGTGGTGGAAGCAGCGGTGATCTCGGCAGGGCTTCGCCAAGCTCCAACGAGAGAGAGAGGTGTTACGTGGGGAGAGGGAGGCGCCAGTGACTTGGTGCGGCTGCCATCCCTCCCCCCCCCACTATATATAGGGCCCCTAGGGGGGCGCCGGCCCTAGGAGATCCAATCTCCAAGGGGGCGCCGGCCAAGGGGGGCTTGCCCCCCAAGTCAAGTGGGGCGCCCCCCCACCCCTAGGGTTTCCAACCCTAGGCGCAGGGGCAGGCCCATGAGGGGCGCACCAGCCCACTAGGGGCTGGTTCCCCTCCCACTTCAGCCCATGGGGCCCTCCGGGATAGGTGGCCCCACCCGGTGGACCCCCGGGACCCTTCCGGTGGTCCCGGTACAATACCGATTACCCCCGAAACTTTCCCGATGGCCGAAACTGGACTTCCTATATATAAATCTTCACCTCTGGACCATTCCGGAACTCCTCGTGATGTCCGGGATCTCATCCGGGACTCCGAACAACTTTCGGGTTACTGCATACTAATGTCCCTACAACCCTAGCGTCACCGAACCTTAAGTGTGTAGACCCTATGGGTTCGGGATACACGCAGACATGACCGAGATGACTCTCCGGTCAATAACCAACAGCGGGATCTGGATACCCATGTTGGCTCCCACATGCTCCTCGATGATCTCATCGGATGAACCACGATGTCAAGGATTCAATCAATCCCGTATTCAATTCCCTTTGTCAATCGGTATGTTACTTGCCCGAGATTCGATCGTCGGTATCCCAATACCTCGTTCAATCTCGTTACCGGCAAGTCACTTTACTCGTACCGTAATGCATGATCCCGTGACCAAACATTTGGTCACATTGAGCTCATTATGATGATGCATTACCGAGTGGGCCCAGAGATACCTCTCCGTCATACGGAGTGACAAATCCCAGTCTCGATCCGTGTCAACCCAACAGATACTTTCAGGGATACCTGTAGTATACCTTTATAGTCACCCAGTTACGTTGTGACATTTGGTACACCCAAAGCACTCCTACGGCATCCGGGAGTTACCGATCTCATGGTCTAAGGAAATGATACTTGACATTGGAAAATCTCTAGCAAACGAACTACATGATCTTGTGCTATGCTTAGGATTGGGTCTTGTCCATCACATCATTCTCCTAATGATGTGATCCCGTTATCAATGACATCCAATGTCCATAGTCAGGAAACCGTGACTATCTATTGATCAACGAGCTAGTTAACTAGAGGCTCACTAGGGACATGTTATGGTCTATGTATTCACACATGTATTATGATTTCCGGATAACACAATTATAGCATGAACAATAGACAATTATCATGAACAAGGAAATATAATAATAATCATTTTATTATTGCCTCTAGGGCATATTTCCAACACATACCCCTTTATCACCCAGTTTTGATGCATTAGTTCCAATCCTCGAACATTGCATGATTAGGATGCCAATAACATGTGGGTTGGGAAGTAGTTGATGAGGTAGAACCTATTGCCTTGTTACATTCAAACCCTTGGGAGTTACTTCGACGCGTTGCTTATATTGATATGCTATGCTCGTAGACGTGGTTTGGTTGAGTGAAATCCAGGACAGATGTGAGATTGTTAATTAATGGTTCAACTTAAGGTGGCAACTTGAATACACATATGGGTGGATTGAGGCACCTGGAGAACGCAGTGTTGCCTATATTTTTTTGGAAATCCCGGGGTTCTGTGTGATTTTCCTATGGACCGCTAGCCAGGCTCAAAGGGAATTGAGATGATTCATGCTAGAAACTTCCGTGTGCAGCCACAAGCTATTATGGGCTCTAGCATAGTTGAGTAAGTTACGTGAAGCTCTCGAAGAGGTAGATCAGCAGGTAGTGGGTTGTAGGTTTGGTATGGTCTGCCCGGAGTAGAGAGTTAATGTTTCTGAAAGACTGTGTCTCGGTCATTCGTTTCTCAAACACCATGTAGTGCGAGAAATTCAACGGAGGCGATCGAGTCTTGTGGGGAAAAGTGCGCAAACCTTTGCAGAGTGTATAAACTAATCATGGTTAGCCGTGTCCCCGGTTATAGACAATCTTGAGTATCTAGTACTTGGAATATCTTAAGTATCTCATCACTTTTTAACTTAATATTGTTGGGTTGATAATTACTTTAATTGGAATTGAGTTGGAGGAACCTTCTCAATGATGTTTCAACTACCATGCTAGTTAAATTAAAATCTATTCCTTTGTTGTAGGGAAAATTGGCTTTTCGCAAAACTATAACCATAGAGCTTTCCACCAACCCAATATGCATGTAGTGATAGCATTATTCTGTTCTTGCTCTACTGTGTTATTTTGCCAGCATATTCCATGTGCTGACCCATTTTCAGGCTACAACGTATTATGTTGCAGACTTTTCAGACGAGGAGTAAGGTTTGTTAGGTCGTTGCCGTGCAGCTCAGCTATGCCGTTGGAGTTGATGGACTCACTTTATCTTCCAAGCCTTCTGCTGTTATCGTATTAGATGGCCTTAAGCCATATTTATTGTAATAAGTTCTCTTTTGAGACATTTGATGTAATAAGTGTGTGATTGCTACTCTGTTATAAATCCTTCGAGTACTGTGTGTGTCAGCATTACTGATCCAGGGATGACACTGAAGCACAGAGACTTGACCGTTTGAGGTCGGGTCGCTACACGGGGAAACTTCCCTCTGGGAGGGGGAAATCATCGCCATCGTCATCACCAACGATCCTCTAATTGGGAGGGGGTCAATCTCCATCAACATCTTCACCAGCACCATCTCCTCTCAAACCCTAGTTCATCTCTTGTATCCAATTCTTGTCTCTAAGTCCGGGATTGGTACTTGTGGGTTTCTAGTAGTGTTAATTACTCCTTGTAGTTGATGCTAGTTGGTTTATTTGGTGGAAGATCATATGTTCAGATCCTATATGCATATTAATACCCCTCTGATTATGAACATGAATATTCTTTGTGAGTAGTTACGTTTGTTCCTGATGACATGGGAGAAGTCTTGCTATTAGTAGTCATGTGAATTTGGTATTCGTTAATATTTTGAGGAGATGTATGTTGTCTCTCCTCTAGTGGTGTTATGTGAACGTCGACTACATGACACTTCACCATTATTTGGGCCTAGAGGAAGGCATTGGGAAGTAATAAGTAGATGATGGGTTGCTAGAGTGACAGAAGCTTAAACTCTAGTTTATGCGTTACTTCGTAAGGGGATGATTTGGATCCATATGTTTCATGCTATGGTTAGGTTTACCTTAATACTTTTGTTGTAGTTGCAGATGCTTGCAATAGAGGTTAATCATAAGTGGGATGCTTGTCCAAGTAAGGACAGTACCCAAGCACGGGTCCACCCACATACCAAATTATCAAAGTACCAAACGCGAATCATATGAACGTGATGAAAACTAGCTTGACGATAATTCCCATGTGTCCTCGGGAGTGCTTTCCTTCATATAAGAGTTTTCCAGGCTTGTACTTTGCTACAAAAAGGATTGGGCCATCTTGCTGCACCTTATTTACCTTTATTACTTGCTACCCGTTACAAATTACCTTATCACAAAACTATCTGTTACCGATAATTTCAGTGCTTGCAGAGAATACCTTGCTGAAAACCGCTTATCATTTCCTTCTGCTCCTCGTTGGGTTCGACACTCTTACTTAACGAAAGGACTAGGATAGATCCCCTATACTTGTGGGTCATCAATTTGTTGAGCAAGTAATGAATCACGCTCCTTTTGAAGATCTTCATAACTCACTCTTAACTTCTCAAGATCTTGCTTTCTTTGAAGAAATTCATAAGAAAGATTCTCATGATCAGATAAGAAAGTGTTATGATGACTTTGGAGATTATCAAACTTAGTCTAAAGTCTCTGAAGACTTTCAGCCAAAGCTTTAGTGCGATCCATTTCATCACCCAACATATCATCGCTTTTGTCTAGCATGTTTTGAACCTTTTCAAGAGCCTTTTGTTGTTTCACAGCAATCTTAGCAAGTTTAGAATAACTAGGCTTGAGGTTTTCATCAGATTCATCCTCACTTGATTCAGAGGAGGGATATTTGATTACCTTTGCACCTTTTGCCATGAAGCAATAGGTGGGAGCGTAGTCATCATCGCCGTCGTCAGTGGTGTTGGGGAGGTCCTTTTCCTCAGAGTTGAAGATGGACTTGCTGACGAACGCGGTAGCGAGGGCTAGGCTCGCCACACCAGAGTCTGACTCCTCAGATTCCTCCTCTTCCTCACTTTCCTCAGATTCAGCCTCAGAGTCCATTTCCTTGCCAATGAATGCCCGAGCCTTCTTGGAGCTGCTCTTCTTGTGAGATGAAGACCTTGAAGGTTTTGATGAAGAGGACTTTGAAGATTTCTTCTTCTTCTTTGAATCATCAGAACTGTAATCCTTGTACTTCTTCTTCTTCGATTCCTTTTCCCACTAAGGACAATCTTGAATGTAGTGACCGGGTTTCTTGCATTTGTGGCAAAGTCTCTTCTTGTAATCACGGGATGAGGAATCTGATCTTAAGTCATCACTTCTTGAGGATTTTCCAAAACGACCATGTCTTGAGAACTTCTGGAATTTCCTCACGAGCATTGCTAGATCCTGGCTTAGTTCTTCAGGATCACCAAGGCTGCTACCAGAATCCTCACCTTAAGATTCAGACACTGCCTTGGCCTTCAGAGCTCGTGATCCGCCATAGCTTGGTCCATAGAGATCTCTCTTCTCAGCAAGCTGGAACTCATGAGTGTTTAGCCTCTCGAGGATAACAACGGGATCAAGTAACTTGTAGTCTCCACGTTCTTGTATCATCAGTGCAAGGGTGTCAAATGAGGAATCAAGCAGTCGAAGCAATTTCTTCACCACCTCGTGGTCGGTGATGTCAAAGGCACCAAGTGCTTGAAGCTCATTTGAAATGTTAGTGCGTGCTACCTCTTGAGCATGCGTTGGATTTCCCTTGAAGAGGAAAGGGTGATGCAGCACAGTAGCATAAGTATTTCCCTCAGTTTTTGAGAACCAAGGTATCAATCCAGTAGGAGGTAACACACAAGTCACCTAGTACCTGCACAAACAAACAAGAACCTCGCAACCAACGCAATAAAGGGGTTGTCAATCCCTTCACGGTCACTTACAAAAGTGAGATCTGATAGAGATAATAAGATAAATATTTTTGGTATTTTTATGATATAGATTGGAAAATTCAACGATAATAGAAATAGCAAATTGACATGGAAATAATATGATGGAAGATAGACCCGGGGGCCATAGGTTTCACTAGTGGCTTCTCTCAAGATAGCAAATTCTACAGTGGGTGAATAGATTACTGTCGAGCAATTGATAGAAAAGCGAATAATTATGAGAATATCTAGGCATGATCATGTATATAGGCATCACATCCGTGACAAGTAGACCAAAACGATTCTGCATCTACTACTATTACTCTAGACATCGACCGCTATCCAGCATGCATCTAGAGTATTAAGTTCATAAGAACAGAGTAACGCATTAGGCAAGATGACATGATGTAGAGGGATAAACTCAAGCAATATGATATAAACCCCATCTTTTTATCCTCGATGGCGACAATACAATACGTGCCTTGCTGCCCCTGCTGTCACTGGGAAAGGACACCGCAAGATTGAAATCAAAGCTAAGCACTTCTCCCATTACAAGAACGATCAATCTAGTAGGCCAAACCAAACTGATAATTCGAAGAGACTTGCAAAGATATTTAAATCATGCATAAAAGATTTCAGAGAAGAATCAAATATTGTTCATAGATAATCTTGATCATAAACCCACAATTCATCGAATCTCGACAAACACACCGCAAAAAGAATTACATCGAATAGATCTCCAAGAGAATCGAGGAGAACTTTGTATTGAGATCCAAAGAGAGAGAAGAAGCAATCTAGCTAATAACTATGGACCCGAAGGTCTGTGGTAAACTACTCACACATCATCGAAGAGGCTATGGTGTTGATGTAGAAGCCCTCCGTGATCGATTCCCCCTCCGGTAGAGCGCCGGAAAAGGCCCCAAGATGGGATCTCACGGGTACAGAAGGTTGCGGCGGTGGAAATAAGGTTTCGTGGTGCTCCTGGATGTTTTCGGGGTATGTGGGTATATATAGGAGGAAGAAGTACGTCGGTGGAGCTGCGAGGGGCCCACAAGGGTGGGGGGCGTGCCTCCCTGCCTCGTGACCTCCTCGCTTCTTTCTTGACGTCCAGTCCAAGTCTCCTGGATCACGTTTGTTCCAAAAATAACTCTCCTGAAGGTTTCATTCCATTTGGATTCCATTTGATATTCCTTTTCTACGAAACACTAAAATAGGCAAAAAAAAACAGCAATTTGCACTGGGCCTTTGGTTAGTAGGTTAGTCCCAAAAATAATATAAAAAGGTAAATTAAAGCCCATTAAACATCCTAAACAGATAATATAATAGCATGGAACAATCAAAAATTATAGATACGTTGGAGACTTATCAAGCATCCCCTGGCTTAATTCATGCTCGTCCTCGAGTATGTAAATGATAAAAACAGAATTTTTGATGTGGAATGCTACCTAGCATAATTCTCAATGTAATTTTCTTTATTGTGGCATGAATATTCAGATCCGAAAGATTCAAGACAAAAGTTTAATATTGACATAAAAATAATAATACTTCAAACATACTAACAAAGCAATCATCTCTTCTCAAAATAACATGGCCAAAGAAAGTTATCCCTACAAAATCATATAGTTTGGATATGCTCTATCTTCACCACACAAAGTATTTAAATCATGCACAACCCTGATGACAAGCCAAGCAATTGTTTCATACTTTTGGTGTCCTCAAACTTTTTCAATCTTCACGCAATATATGAGTGTGAGCCATGGATATAGCACTATAGGTGGAATAGAATGGTGGTTATGGAGAAGACAAAAGGGATAAGATAGTCTCACATCAACTAGGCGTATCAACGGGCTATGGAGATACCCATCAGTAGATATCAATGTGAGTGAGTAGGGATTGCCGTGCAACGGATGCACTAGAGCTATAAGTGTATGAAAGATCAAAAGAAACTAAGTGGGTGTGCATCCAACTTGCTTGCTCACAAAGAACTAGGGCATTTTGAGGAAGCCCATCATTGGAATATACAAGCCAAGTTCTATTATGTAAAATTCCCACTAGTATATGAAAGTGACAACATAGGAGACTATTTATCATGAAGACATGGTGCTACTTTGAAGCACAAGTGTGGTAAAAGGATAGTAGCATTGTCCCTTCTCTCTTTTTCTCTCATTTTTAGGGCCTTCTCTTTTTTTATGGCCTTTCTCTTTCTTTATTTTTTAAATTTTCGTCCGGAGTCTCATCCCAACTTGTGGGGGAATCATTGTCTCCATCATCCTTTCCTCACTTGGGACAATGCTCTAATAATGATGATCATCACACTTTTATTTACTTACAACTCGATACTAGAACAAAATATGACTCTATATGAATGCCTGTGGCGGTGTAATAGGATGTGCAATGAATCAAGAGTGACATGTATGAAAGAATTATGAATGTGGCTTTGCCACAAATACGATGTCAACTACATGATCATGCAAAGCAATATGACAATGATGAAGCGTGTCATAATAAATGGAACGGTGGTAAGTTGCATGGCAATATATCTCGGAATGGCTATGGAAATGCCATAATAGGTAGGTATGGTGTCTGTTTTGAGGAAGGTATAAGGTGGGTGTATGGTACCGGCGAAAGTTGCGCGGTACTAGAGAGGCTAGCAATGGTGGAAGGGTGAGAGTGCGTATAATCCATGGACTCAACATTAGTCATAAAGACCTCACATACTTATTGCAAAAATCTATTAGTTATTGAAACAAAGTACTAAGCGCATGCTCGTAGGGGGGTAGATTGGTAGGAAAAGACCATCACTCGTCCCCGACTGCCACTCATAAGGAAGACAATCAATAAATAAATCATGCTCCGACTTCATCACATAACGGTTCACCATACGTGCATGCTACGGGAATCACAAACTTTAACACAAATATTTCTCAAATTCACAACTACTCAACTAGCATGACTCTAATATCACCATATTTATATCTCAAAACAATCATCAAGTATCAAACTTCGCATAGTATTCGATGCACTTTTTATGATAGTTTTTATTATACCCATCTTGGAGGCCTATCATATTAGGACTAATTTTATAGCCAAAGAAAATTACCATGCTGTTTTATAAGACTCTCAAAATAATATAAGTGAAGCATGAGAGATCAATAATTTCTATAAAATAAAACCACCACCGTGCTCTAAAAAGATATAAGTGAAGCACTAGAGCAAAATTATCTAGCTCAAAAGATATAAGTGAAGCACATAGAGTATTCTAATAAATTCCGATTCATGTGTGTCTCTCCCAAAAGGTGTGTACAGCAAGGATGATTTTGGTAAACTAAAAAGCAAAGATTCAAATCATACAAGACACACCAAGCAAAACACATATCATGTGGTGAATAAAAATATAGCCTAAGTAAAGTTACCGATAGACGAAGACGAAAGAGGGGATGCCTTCCGGGGCATCCCCAAGCTTAGGATTTTGGTTGTCCTTGAATTTTACCTTGGGGTGCCTTGGGCATCCCCAAGCTTAGGCTCTTGTCACTCCTTATTCCAAAATCCATCAAATATTTACCCAAAACTTGAAAACTTCACAACACAAAACTTCAACAGAAAATCTCATGAGCTCATTTAGTATAAGAAAACAAACCACCACTTCAAGGTACTGTAATGAACTCATTATTTATTTATATTGGTGTTAAACCTACTGTATTCCAACTTCTCTATGGTTCATACCCCCCGATACTAGCCATAGGTTCATCAAAATAAGCAGACAACACACGAAAAACAGAATCTGTCAAAAACAGAACAGTCTGTAGTAATCTGTAGGTTTCGAATACTTCTGTAACCCCAAAAGTTCTGAAATAAATTGGTGGACATGAGGAATTTGTCTATTAATCATCTGCAAAAAGAATCAACCTAATCGCACTCTCCAGTAAAAAAATGGCAGCAAATCTCATGAGCGCTAAAATTTCTGTTTTTCACAGCAAGATCACAAAGACTTCCCCCAAGTCTTCCCAAAGGTTATACTTGGAACAAACACTAATTGAAAGCATAAAACCACATCTAAACATAAGCTAGATGAATTATTTATTACTAAACAGGAACAAAAAAACAAACATAAAATTGGGTTGCCTCCCAACAAGCGCTATCGTTTAACGCCCCTAGCTAGGCATAAAAAACAAGAATAGATCTAGGTATTGCTATGATAATGATAAGGTAAATCGCGAAAACTTATCTCATACTCCCTACGTTCAGCAGCAAGCTTTCTTTGTGGCAAGCAAAAGTAATCAAAAGGGCTAAATTTAATGGGACAAAGGTCCCCAAGATCAAGCTCGGGAGGTATTGGTTCCTCCTTTGGCCCCTCATATTGCACAACCAATTCATCATTATAAGCATTCTTTTGGCAAAAGGTCATGAGCCTTTGTTCAAGGGGAAAACCCAACCCAATGTTTTAGATAGCAAAATTATCATTAAGTTCAGAGATCCTGTAAACAAGAATATTGGTAGGAACCTTCTTTCTAAGGTTTTTGTTAAAAGCAACATGATCTAAAGATCGTAAGCGCATTATGTCCTCTTGATAAAAAAGGATTGCTTCTATGAGAGGACGGCCGGCATCCACCCTATAATGCACAAAAATTTCATTGGCATCTTTAATTATAAATCTGAACTCATGAGCTAAAAAGATGGTAGCTGCTCGCTTAACAGAAGAATGCTCAATATTAGAAAATTCTAGAAAGATCCTCTGTATGCAAGGATGCATATGGATAAATTTTCTTTCAAGTTCAACAACAAGCAACGATATAGCATCCGCAAGACTACTAGTTTTATGAAGAATAGACCCGCTCATGGTGGGCAAAGCACCGACACAAGTAAAGAAATCTTGAATAACTCCTTTTCCAATAATATTACCACTACCAATCCGAAACTTTTTAGTGTGTAAAATAGTAGGTTTTTCATGAGGATCAACAAAATCATCAAAGTTTTCCATGTTATTACCACTCTCCTTATCAACGATAACCTCCCCAATTTCAAACATGATGGCAGCAAGAGGCAAGCAAAAAGAGGCGAACGAAAAATAGGTGAGCGAAAAAGAGGGCGAATAAAACAGCAAGGGTGAAGTGGGGGAGAGGAAAACGAGAGGCAAATGGCAAATAATGTAATGCGAGGGTTAAGAGTTTGTGATGGGTACTTGGTATGTCTTGACATGATGAAACCTCCCCGGCAATGGAGCCAGAAATGGCTTGTTGACGGGAGATCAAATCTTGACTTGACTTGGTGCAACCTCCCCGGCAACGGTGCCAGAATCCTTCTTGCTACCTCTTGAGCATGCGTTGGTTTTCCCTTGAAGAGGAAAGGGTGAAGCGGCACAGTAGTGTAAGTATTTCCCTCAGTTTTTGAGAGACAAGGTACCAATCCAGTAGGAGGTAACACACAAGTCACCTAGTACCTGCACAAACAAACAAGAACCTCACAACCAATGCGATAAAGGGGCTGTCAATCCCTTCACGGTCACTTACGAAAGTGAGATCTGATAGAGATAATAACATAAATATTTTTGGTATTTTTATGATATAGATTGGAAAATAAAGACTGCAAAATAAACGGTAATAGAAATAGCAAATTGATATGGAAATAATATGATGGAAGATAGACCCGGGGGCCATAGGTTTCACTAGTGGCTTCTCTCAAGATAGCAAATTCTACGGTGGGTGAACAAATTACTGTCGAGCAATTGATATAAAAGCGAATAATTCTGAATATCTAAGCATGATCATGTATATAGGCATCACGTCCGCGACAAGTAGACCGAAACAATTCTACATCTAGTACTATTACTCCACACATCGACTGCTATCCAGCATGCATCTAGAGTATTAAGTTCATAAGAACAGAGTAACACATTAGGCAAGATGACATGATGTAGAGGGATAAACTCAAGCAATATGATATAAACCCCATCTTTTTATCCTCGATGGCAACAATACAATACGTGCCTTGTTGCCCCTGCTGTCATTGGGAAAGGACACCGCAAGATTGAACCCAAAGCTAAGGACTTCTCCCATTGCAAGAATGATCAATCTAGTAGGCCAAACCAAACTGATAATTCGAAGAGACTTGCAAAGATATTTAAATCATGCATAAAAGATTCCATAGAAGAATCAAATATTGTTCATAGATAATTTTGATCATAAACCCACAATTCATCGAATCTCGACAAACACACCGCAAAACGAATTACATCGAATAGATCTCTAAGAGAATCGAGGAGAACTTTGTATTGAGATCCAAAGAGAGAGAAGAAGTCATCTAGCTAATAACTATGGACCCAAAGGTCTGTGGTAAACTACTCACACATTATCGGAGAGGCCATGGTGTTGATGTAGAAGCCCTCCGTGATCGATTCCCCCTCTGGCAGAGCGCCGGAAAAGGCCCCAAGATGGGATCTCACGGGTACAGAAGGTTGTGGCGGTGGAAATAGGGTTTCGTGGTGCTCCTGGATGTTTTCGGAGTATATGGGTATATATAGGCGGAAGAAGTACGTCGGTGGAGCTGCGAGGGGCCCATGAGGGTGGGGGCGCGCCTCCCTGCCTCGTGGCCTCCTCGCTTCTTTCTTGACGTCCACTCCAAGTCTCCTAGATCACGTTTGTTCCAAAAATAACTCTCCCAAAGGTTTCATTCCATTTGGATTCCGTTTGATATTCCTTTTCTGCGAAATACTGAAATAGGCAAAAAAATAGCAATTTGCATTGGGCCTTTGGTTACTAGGTTAGTCCCAAAAATAATATAAAAAGGTAAATTAAAGCCCATTAAACATCCTAAATAGATAATATAATAGCATGGAACAATAAAAAATTATAGATACATTGGAGACGTATCAGTGAGGCGATCGAAGGTTTGCTGAACATTTTCATTGTCGAGTCTTTTGAAGCGGTTGAAGAGATTGTGAAGAAAGTCAACTCGAGAATCACGCAGGGTTGAGACTCCTTCATTGACCTTTGATAGCCTGTCCCAGATAAGTTTTGTTGTCCCCAAAGCACTCACTCTGCCATACTGCCCTTTGCTCAGATGGCCACATATGATGTTCTTCGCTTGAGAGTCGAGTTGCTTGAATCTCTTCACATCAGCAACGTTGATGGTAGGAGTGACAGAGGGAACGCCATTTTCCACAAAGTACCAGAGATCGTTGTCAATTGCCTCAAGATGCATGCGCATCTTATTCTTCCAGTAGGGGTAGTCCGTCCCATCGAAGGTAGGACACCCAGTAGAAACCTTGATCATACCTGTGGTCGACATAACTAAAACTCCAGGCGGTTAAACCAAAATCACACAGAACAAGGGAGTACCTTGCTCTGATACCAATTGAAAGTGCGTTAAGTCGACTAGAGGGGGTGAATAGGCGATTTGCATAAATTCTTCACTGAGGAATTTCAGGGTGAGGAAATTCCTAAGCGAAGAACTACTTGCAGCGGAATAAGTACTCAGATATAGACATGACATAACATAAGCATGGACATCATGATGAATTGGAAACAAAACACAGAGTACAGAAAGCGTAAGCAAAGGATAAAACAGAATGAAGACAAACAGACTCAAGAAATTGAACTGAGGAAATTGAGAATGTCTTCAGTCGAAGTCTTCAAACAGATATGAACAGGTACACAACACAGTAATGAAGAAATGACAGGGTTGAGGAAATAGAACCAGTTAGCTTGGTGAAGACAATGATTTGGTAGACCAGTTCCAACTGTTGTGCCAGTTGTACGTCTGGTTAGAGCGGCTAGGTATTTAAACCTGAGGACACACAGTCCCGGACACACAGTCCTCACCGTATTCTCCTTGAACTAAGGTCACACAGACCTCATCCAATCACTCGTGGTAAGTCTTCAGGTGACTTCCAAACCTTCACAAACTCAGTCACTCGGCGATCCACAATTTCCTCTTGGATGCTCTAGACCATGACGCCTAACCGTCTGGAGGATGCACAATCCTCAAAGGTAACAAGCGTCGGTTCCACACGGGAACAATCTCTTCAGTGATGCTGAGTCACTTTGGGTTTGTAGGAGTTTGGTTTGGGGTTTTGGGTTTTTCCTCACTTGATGATTTTCACTCAAAGTCCTCGGAGGATGGGATGCTCCCAATGACAAGTGTCAGTTTCTCGCGGAGCAGCCAACCAGCTAGTGGTTGTAGGGGGCGGCTATTTATAGCCTAGGGAGCAGCCCGACATGATAAGACATAAATGCCCTTCAATGATATGACTGTTAGGTGGATAAGATATTTTGGGACAGCTGGCGCATAGCACAGCAACGGTCGGAAATTTGAGGTTCAAATTCCTCAGGGCTATCATGTTCCTCACTTGCAGGTAATCCGCACTGGCGAATTCCTAACTCCTCAGTCAGAACAAATTCCTCAGAGACCAGAAGAACTTCGTCTCTGCACTGAAGAAATTGACTGAAATGTATGAGATTTCCAATGGATTCACTCGAAAGGATTGGTAGGTGTAGGATTTTGAGATGAGCATGACTTGGAAACGTTTCCTTAGTTTTACCTCGGCCCCCTTTAACAGTACGGTGTTTCCTGTGACCCAAGAAAGAGAAAATAAAACTACGAAAACAAAAGTCTTCACGCTTCATGTTCCTCGCATGAATATCAAGTCTTCATGATCACACCAATTTCTTCACTTTCAAAGTCTTTAGAAAGTCTTTAGAAATCCAAAGTCTTCAGTTGAAGACATTCATTTTTAGGGGTCGACTTTCTCTATAAGTTCAAACTCCTCATAGACTTATAGACCTGTGTACACTCACAAACGCATTAGTCCCTTAACCTATAAGTCTTCAACACACCAAAATCACTATGGGGCACTAGATGCACTTACAGCATCCCAGATCGAGGTCACCCAAGGGACCTCTTCACGGTTATAGAACTTGAAAAGGTGTTTTAGAAGGAGGGCTACATTTTGGGTTTTGATGTCAATAACCCCAAATCCACCTTTATGTTTTGGTCTACAAACCAACTCCCTGGCTGCTAGAGAATTGTTCTTGACCCCATCTTCAGAGTTCTTAGCCCAAAGACAATATCTGCGCAGTTTATCAAGGTGCTTAATCACCTTAGGGTGCAGTTTGATCGTGCACATGGCATAGATCAGCATCGACGTTGCAGTTGAATTGACCAAAGTGAGCTTGGCCCCGGGCGACATTAGAAACAATGCCGTAGACATCTTCCTTTCCACTCCATGCACCAGTGGCATGAGCTCCAGCAATGTTGGCCTCGTCGTGCCCATGGGGAGGCCAAGGTAGGTGAATGGGAGCGAGCCAACAGAGCAGCCGAAAACCCGCGCCAACTCAATAGCACGCCGCCGGTCAATGTTGATATGAATCAAGGTGGACTTGTGAAAATTGATTTTCAAACCTACCGAGGCAGCATAATCCTCCAGGATGATTCTCATACGAGTAGCTTGATCGAGGTAGGCTGGCATCACTAGAATGGTGTCGTCCGCGTACTGCACCACTGGGAAATCACCACTGCGTTTGCATGGAAGGCGCAGGTCAATCAGGCACCGAGCAAAAGCATCATTGATCGCGGCTTGAAGGAGATCTGCAGTGAGGACAAAAATCAACGGTGATAAGGGATCGCCTTGCCGTACCCCACATTTGCACTAAAACTTTCTGCTAGGAACTCCATTAAGGAGAACAAAAGAAACACCAGAGCCAAAGATTGTTTCCATCCAGCCCAGCCATTTGTCATCAAAGCCCATGTGTCGCATGATCTCCAGCATGGGGGCATGCTTGATTGTGTCAAAAGCTTTGGCAAAGTCAAGCTTAAGGAGCACAATCTCACGCGACGATGTCTGACATTGATGAACATATTCAAATGTCCACGCTAGAAAATCTTGGATGGTTCTTCCTTTAATGAAACCGTACTAATTCCTGTGAATGATTTTTAGAATGACTTTCTACAGACGATTAGCCAAAATTTTCGTGACAATTTTTCAGGCAGCAGTTAAGCAGAGTTATTGGTCTGTAGTCATTGGCAGTCTCTGGAGATGAGATCTTCAGGATCAAGGTAATGTACCCTTCACTAATACTGGTTATATCAAGCTTGCCACCATGGAAATCCTGACACGTTCTGTAAAAATCCTCTTTGATGATCTGCCAACAACTCTTAAGAAAGCAACCATTAAATCCATCAGGGCCAGGAGCCCTATCAGTCAACATTTCCTTAACCACGACATCGATCTCCTCATTTGAGAAGGGGGGTGATAATTCATCCAAGGCATCAATCTGTCGGATGATCCAAGAGAGATCAAAATACATGTTGGTAGGCTTAGAGGAACCCAAGCGCTCTTTGTAGGTTTTGTACAACACCCCCTCTTTGCCAACATGATCACTCACCACCACGTCTCCATCACGTAGATTGGCAATAGAATTGTGTCTAAACCTCTCTGTCGCAAGTGATTGAAAGAGTTTGGTGTTTTCATCAGCAAACCTGAAGTATCTGACATTGCATCTCTTCCTCCAGTATTCATTCTGATATTTAAGCAACGTGTTCAGATGCAGTTTTAAAATGCACCTGAAGTTTGTTTCTTGGATAAAGAGTGTTCTCTTGTCCTCAAGGTCATCTAGCTGAGCAAGAGCCTCATTATTGTTCTGAATCATGATTTTCATATTTGAGATACCCCGGCTCCAATGTTTGAGATCATATCGCAAAGTTTTAAGCTTTTTGTAGATAAGTGCAGCAGAATTAGGAGCATGGCATGACTTGGACCAAGAGCCAGCAACCACATCTAAGAAACCCGCATGGTTGACCCATAAGTTCTCAAAGTGAAACAATTTGGACTTGGGGATTTTTGATTCAATGGCCACCACACACGGGATATGATCAGAAACAGGTTTGCCCAATTAGATGATCATCGTGTTCGGGAAAGATGTTGTCCAATTAGATGATGAGAAAAACCAGTCGAGTTGTTCGAGCAGGGGATCATCCTGCATATTGCTCCAAGTGTACGATCTGCCTTTGATAGGGAGTTCCATCAAAGATTGTGCTCATATGATTTCATTAAACAAGAGCATATCCACAGCGTCTCCACCTGGTTTATTTCTGTTCGCCGTGGAACGAATGAAATTAAAGTCTCCCAAGATCAACGAGTTTTCATCATCAGGTATATTAAGATCAAATAACCAAGAAGTAAAGTCCACCCGTCTCTGACCAGAACAAGGACCATAAACATTGACTAGATTCCAAGACTCACTGGATTGCGTGGCAACAAAGAAACACCCACCGCAAAAGAATCAATGTGCCACGGCGTGCCCACAAACACAAAACTATTCAAAATAGTGATAATACCACCCGAGGCACCCAACGAGGGCGAAAACACAAATTTATCAAAGCGCTTGGGGCAGAAGGTTTTAATAAAAGCTAAATCAAAAGATTCACACTTAGTTTCCTGGATACATAGCACCGAACAACCGCTAGTATCAATAGCATTCCTAAGAGCCAAAAGTTTACTTTTAGATTTTATGCCTCTGATATTCCATGATAACACATTCCAAGATTTATTCATGTCTAAGGAAGGATCATATTTCACCATCAGGGGTCATCTGCTGGCCATCCAGCAGCTTCTCTGCAGATAAATCTTCAGGAGCAATCCCACAGCGGTCGCCCACCTGTTGAATTTCCTCGATGGAAGTAGGAGGCGGGCAAAAACCAGTAACCGCCTTTGCAGGAGCAGCAGCCATGGAAATTGCACTGACAGACGACACTACACGAGTTTTCACCCTTGATCTGGTTTGCTTGGTGTCAGAAACATGGTTGACCTTGAAGCCATCATACTTGTTCGATCTGGTACTCCTTCTAACTGCAGTAGTGTCAAGTGGCACCTTAGCACTGCGAGAGGTAGTAACATTAAACAGAGACGAAGAAGCAAGCATCTGAAGGGCATTCCCTTGGTCAGGCAGAGCAACAGGAACTGACTGAGAGCCTACAGTTTCAGAAGCAAAATGCGCAGTAATAGCTTTGAGCCTAGGGGATCGATCAGCGAAGTCCCATTCCACATTAACAGTATCAGCCATGACAAATGAGTCCTCATGCAGCAAGTTATGGGGAAATATACTGGCTCCCAACTGAAAGTTAGAACAGAAGATCACAGACATAAAATCCGGTTCGGGTGCAACATGAAGCATCCATGCGGCAAAGACAGAGTTCAGTTGACTCTGATTGATCCTGAAGGGATTGAGAGGGAACATGGCATTCTCCAACCGCACATTGGTGAGGGCAGGTGTGTACATGCACTTGAGCATTCCTCCTATCCAAAGCAGCAGTTCATAATCAAGTGCAATAGTAAGATTAACCAAGTCTCCACCAGCCCTGACAAAGGCCATACGTTTAACAGGATTCCCAAGAACAAAACTGTTAGCTGAAGCTTCGACATCCTCAATCTCCTCTTCAGAAGACCAAACATCAGACAAGTTATCCTGAATTTTATGCTCGGGATCCACGCCATCCATCAGAGACGGCCCATCATACTGAAAAAAGGTTCTGAAGCTGAAACCAGAGTACGGTGGGGGGATCACTGGCCACATACGCCACCCATTCTCCTGAATCTGTTCCTGAGCAGGCACAGGCGCATTCCAGGCAGCTTCATCCAGGGCATCCTACGTAGCCATATCATCAATCTGGCCTGATGCATGACAGTATAGCATGGGAGTTCATACCAATGCGGTGAGGCATTAAGAAGAGGAGGAGCTTCCTCAGTGCCAACCAGACCTGGGATGGTGTTTCTTCCATTGAGCACATACACGGGGACAGACCAAGAGCGACCAAGACCTGACAACAAACCAACTCTAGTGACCAAGAGACTGTGCCGGACTTTAGCAACATCCTTAATGTGACACTTAACCAAAAAGCGGGCTTTGTTTTGACCCGGACACGGCCAGACTAGCAGTTTACCAAAGTTAGAAACAACCTTATGGATATAATGTTTAGTCTGATAATCCATAGGGAATGCAAGAAACATAATCCAGACCTCATATTCAAAAGCAGGCATGCGCATATTGATACTCTCATCATGCGGGATTAAAGAGAAAGTAGAGTCATCAGTCAAAGTGTGAGGCCCTTCCCTAATCGCAGCATCTTTGCTCCCCATATCCGCAAACACCACACAACCAATGCCGAGCGGATAGATGAAATCATCAAGCAAATCATACTCCAGATCGACCATGATAATGTGGCAGACTTCAGCAAGCCAGAACTCCTTCTGATGATCAGGAATGGGAGGATCGATGGCGTACCTATCATGCTTGAGCGGAGGATCATCCACCACCATGACATGGCGCTGGACTCGATGAGCAGGGCCCCGGTCGAACGTCGATCCGTCTGAAGCAAAGGCAAAAGGGTGCATCGGGAAGTTTGCCATATCACCAGCTACCGGAGCGCGAGAAGGCGGAGTGATTAGAGCTGCCGGCGAGGAGCAGAGAGATTGCTTGGGTGAATGCGATGATGGCAGGGGTGGTAAGCTCGAGGGAGACGTCGGCTCACCCGATTGGGGTTTTTAGTAGGTGGAATTGACTGCCCCCTGATCAGGGAGTCGTATCATCAAGCAATGGGAGGTAGCCACGTCCAAAGAGCGTGGGATTTCTATTTCCGGACCCAAACCCAGCGTGACCTCGTATCCCGAACAGCACGGGTCATACCAACAACCATAGAGTTACCAACCGTAGCCGAATCGGAGTTACTCTGGGGTAAGATCTCCTCAGATTGTGTTGTGTGAGGCCTTTTCTGTGCCCAAACCAGATGAGGGAAACGATTACACAAATTAGGCTTACAGGCCTCATGGCCCAGATGGCGACAGAGATGGCATCGATGAAGCCCAGGGCAAAAGGTGGCCCTATGATCAGTCGCGGAACAAGCCTTACAGGAGTAAAAATTAGACTTAGGGCCCATTCTACATGGCTCATGACAAGGGGACTGCGGACGTTGATGAAACATCATTTTTGGCAAATATGCCAAGCAAATGCAATTCCCAGAAACATCCCCACAACTTTGACAGAAAGAATCAGTGCAGCTGTTTGCCAAATGACCAAGCCTATCACAAACGGAGCAGTGTTTTAGCCGATTATATATATATAATCCTTGGTTGGTACGGAAGAGATTTCCATCATCAGCTTAACACTCTCATTATCGTAACCAGCCTGCCAACCATCCAAAATAGATAGCAGTTTATCATCCGGAATAGACTCCCATAAACCCTACGTAAACAAACCTCCACGAAAAGACGGCAGTGTAGCGGGAATACCCGATGAGATCGGTAGAGATATGGCCCCAATACGAAAAAGATAATGATTATCCTAAGAATCCAGAACTGAAAAACTGCCAAAAGAAATCTCCGGTAAAGCAAGCTCGCAGGAATGTCTCTCCGTCGGCAACGAGATCAGACCCAATTTTTCAAATACGGAGATTGAGGCAGGTTCAATAGCATCATTGCACTTTGATGAAATCCACTTAGACTTGATGGCCAGACCAGGTGATGAAGCCAATCCATTAAGCTCGGTGTCCGCATGCCAAGAACCAACCGGGGGTGAGAGATCACACCTCGATGAAGATGAAAATGGCAGATGAAGTCCGGCCAGATACGATCTCGTAGGCCAAAAATAAAGTGCCCCACACGATTAGATGCCACCGAGAACCAAAAGCGACGATCACCCAAACGAGTAACTTTGAACCCTTCACTGATCCCTCCAATACATGATTGGAGAGCCAAACCAACAGAATCCTCCGAGAGGGGAAAAGAAGTCGAGGATAAGGAAACCTCAAGGAAGAACTCCTTGGAGTTAGTGTTGAGGACGAAATGAACGGTAGATCCGAAGCATGCACGCACATGTGCCTCGACCCTAAGGTCGGGGGAGAAGTCCCAATGGAGGAGGCCATCCATTGGGGTCGTCGGTAGGAGATCCTAGGGTAAAACCCTAGAATCGCCATGGGAGTCGCCAAGGGAGGGGGGGTTGGGAGTCGCCATCATCGCCTTAAAGAATCAGGGAAAATAAGCGTTGTACGAACTTGTGATGGCCAACACACAAAGTGGTCAAGTCCTTCAATCTCAAATCCCACCAAAGCAACTAATAATATGGAGTTACAAGGGAGTAAGGAAAATGAGGAAATTAACAAATGAATCCCATGATCTAGATCCAATAGCTTCTCCTCACTAAGAGGAGAGATTGATTGGTGGAGATGTAGATCTAGATCTCCTCTCTTTCTTTTCACTCGAGAAGGAGCAAGAAGTATTGGAGGGATTGAGAGATGGAGAACCCAAAGAAGATCAACAATGGAGGAGATAGAATTTTCTAAAAGCTTGGGGAACCATTTGGGAAGAAACCCCCTTAAAGAGGCCCCCCCGAAACTCAAACCGTTATGTGCAGAAACATGCAGGGGAAGTACTACCGCTACCTGGGATTCAGTTAGCCATTAGTAAAAAATCATGCAAAGGTACATGGGTGATACTACCGCCCAGCGGCACCAGTAGTATCGGGTCATTACCACTGCATAACCGTTATATATAGCCCGAGCGGCTCTTTCGACGGTAGTGCGAGCGGTTCTTCAATCGGTAGTACCGCTGCAGGAGGGAGGCACTACTACCGCTAACGAGGCCGGTACTACTGCTCCTACAGAAGACAGTTGAAACATTCGACGCCATAACAAGCATAACTTCTGCAAATGAAATATGATTCAGATGAAACCAAGTTTGTTGGAAAGATAACAAGCTGATGGCTCTATTTTATACGCATTTTTAGAGTTCATTTGTTGCATATTATCTTTATATATCATGTCCCATTGAACCAAATGCAAGTCCATTATGCATGATTTCCGGTTTTCACTCTTTTCACTGTGTGCATTCATAGTTAGTGTTTTCATTTAGTTTTCTTTGTTTTGTTGTGTCTACAGGTATTTTGGAGCAACCTAGGACCAAACATGATAAAAATACGAAAGATGGTTTCAATACGGAGGACATCCACGCACCAAACTTACGCATTTTGGAGTGTCAAAAAATGGCTTTTTTCCAAAGTGTTGAAAATCAATATCTAGTACCAAAGATGCCTCGGCGTCATTCACGCATTTCCAACGAGCCCAAGAACGTCAAATCGGATTTTATACGAAGAAACGGCAACCAATTTACATAAGTAGTCTAGAGCATCCGACGGCGCACGGTACGCCCGGAGTAATCGTAGCGCCGCTCATACCACACCTAGAAAAGCTCGAAATGGCTCATGTTAGATGAGATTCTTCATGGATTTTGTCTCTATTTTTTCCACGACTTCCTTGACTTCCAGGAGAGGTATTAGAAGAGGATTTGGCTCATCTAGAGCCATAGTCCTGGGAGGGAAAAATTCTCTCTCGGGCATATCCTGCTATCTAAATAAAAAAAGAAGGCGGAAGTAAAAGAGAAACGAAACTAACATATCCTACAACAAAAGAATTGCATCGCTAATCGACAAACAACCAATTGGAAAAGTCGAACAGAGGTTTGGGTTGTTTTGTCGGCGGAACCAAGGGAAAGCCAGTACATTCAGCACGTGGGGAGATAAGAACGATCTTGAAGGTGTCGGCCAGTCAACTGAGTCCCGTGCTAAAACCCTCTTTGAGCAAAGGGAGATGAGTACTCGACAGGTACATGTTGTCGAGGGCCTAGTTGCTCTTTCTCGTCTATTGCCGCCGTGGAAAATAATTTAAGTTGTAACCTCCCGTGGAGGCAGGAAGACATATCGATGGCGCCATGAGTAAAAACAATTGAAAGAAAAAAATGAAAGAAATATAGGCGTACACTCTTTTATCGTAGGATAAATATCGTTATTCTCAAAGTATGACCTAAAGAGCCTACCAAAACATTTTACATATATTTGAAAAAAGGTGGTAATAACTTTCATTGATCTTACATTGAGATTCGTGGGAATATTTTCTTTTTTCTTTTTCTCTTTATGCTTGATTCACTCACTTAGATGTGCAATAACTAAAGCACATCTAGATGTGCCCTAGACACACCCTAATACTTTTTAGAGTTCAGTTTTTTCAACCAGATTTCAACTTAGTGCACGACAATCACAACAAAAGTTCTGCGCTGGCTTCTCCAACTTTTAGATACGATCTTCTCAAATGGTGTACTCAATTCTGATCTCAATTCTGATTTTTCATACACTCATCATACTCTTGATATGTAAACAGAAACGCGACCCCCTCTAAATTTCTGGAGGCATGTTATTAGCACACAACTATGTCATATGCCTTCAGTGGCTCAAGTTTCAGTTGTACCTCAACTTCCATGAGATGAATCACTCCATTTGTAATCTTGGAATATAAAAACCAAAATTGTGCTAGCAACTACACGTAACTTAGCGAAGCAACAAGAAGACATCCCAAAATAGAATCAATATCAACAAAACAAGCATGCCGCCTTTGTACTACAGATCCATGTGAAACATTGACCATTACTACACTGATCCATACCAGAATTGCCACACGGAGGTAGCAGGCAGATATACATGTCTTCAAATCCCTTGCGTAGTAAACAGGGTTCACAACATCTCTTGTAGAATCAATAAAACCAAACAGCAAAACAGGGAATCTTGGGGACGATGTGTGCGGATTACAAAACAGCTATAGAGTAGAAATTATGCAACAAGAATTACAGTACACTAGTGGTGCCTACTATTAAAGTTTCATTCACCAGATGCCGTCCAAAGATCATCATTAGACTGTCATACAGAAAAAATCATAGCAGTAAAGGTAGAAAAGGCAATAGAAAGTCCAGACAAGTGGATCTAGGTTGGATAACGCACAGCCTTGTCCGATGATGCACACTAAATAACTTAATGGCTTCAGCCGCAAATTCATACTGAAAATTTTGGAGACCACTTCATCACTAGGCGCCGAGACAAATTGCCTTCATCAGGGCATCTGAGAAGTTGCTGGAGTAGTGAACCGACTTGGCAACACCCTCCGCCCCTTGCAGAGAGACCTTGCTACAACAATCGATAATCAAAGACTCTAACTTATGTGCATGTCCCAGTTCAGCCACTCCGACATCAGTCACCTCATGACACAACCGAAGTGTGAGATTACTCAAGCGTGGGGTCTGTCCAATGAAGTGCATCCCAGCATCAGTTACCGCTTCACACAATATAAGCTCGAGTGTCTCCAGGTATGGTGAGGATGACAGGGCCTTCATCCCCTCGTCATCAAAGAAGTTGGCAGTATTTAGCACGAGAACACGAATAGGGCAGGACTGAATGAGCACCAGAAAATCCTGTTGTGTGAATCCTATTTCTGATGGCCAGTCAGCAGCACATCCTGTAAAGCTGAGGTCTACGATCTGAAGCATTGGACAGTTGAGGGCTAGAGCGTAAAGGCTGTTATCAGTAAATGATGTCCTGGTTTCACAATAGCTGATATCACTAGAGTACCTCTGCGGGTCAAGCCAAAGTGAGATGCTTTTAAGGTTGCTGCAGCTCCGAGATAATGCAATCATGTCATTATCATTTAGGGCATGAACATACTCAAGGCAAAGCTTCTCCAATGCTTTACACTTCCCTAGGACAACACGAAGCCCTACTTCTGGCCAAGTTTTAATATGCGCCAACCTTAAATCCTTCAAACTCTCACAGCAGAAATCACATATATCCATGCTGTGAGCATCGTACGAGGAGTCATAAACCACATCACCTGGAACACAATCATATATTCCTCTTTTCCTCTCAAACTCGAACTTCTGGAGCTTCATCCATCCTGAACCAAACTTTAGGAAGTCATGATGATTGATACCTTTGCAATTCTTCACTACAAGCTCTTCCAACGATCCATCCCTACCAAGGTATTCCAACCACTCCACACTGTCGATTTTCTCGCAATCAATAAGGTGGAGAGCAGATAGACTTGTACAACCAACTGCAACCGAGAGAAGCCCATATGATGTTATTTTTGGTGTGGAGTTCAGCCTGAGAGACACCAATGTCTTGCAATAAGCTAAACAACCAAGCCCAGAGTCATCAATGCATGAACAGAAGCTTAAGGTGAGGTCAGTCAGCGAGGAACAGTGAGATGAAAACACAGAAAGGCCTTTTTTGTCCAACTGCTTTCCATGTCCACATATCCAACCAGAGTAATCGATTTCCACTTTCCGCAAATTTGGGAACCGGGCGCACAATGATGTCAGTGCTTTCGTAGCAGTGCAAAGACCGGAACCAACATGGATAGCACCCCTCTGATTCCCCTCTATCTTGTAGAGCTGCTTTGACACAAGGGAAAGAGAATTCAGATCACTTGTGCTGGTGATCCTCTTGAGAATCTCTGTCACCAGAGCCTCTGGTAGGTCCTACATTGAGCAAATTCAGCTGTAGCAATCAGGTAATATATATCAAGGTTCAGAAAACAAGCAAAGAGCTGGACTCAAACTTATGATATATCAGAATAATGCATGTGAAGATGGAGATGACAAGGGCGACACTCATTACGAAGAATATACTGATGAACTTTGAGCATTTTCTCTTGTGTGTTCTTCGTAACCATGGAGATTAATTAAAGTAGTAGCTAGCTAGCACCTTATCTGTCTCTAGATTGTTAGAAAGAAAAAATGACACTACATGCCACATCATTAAATTAAACTAGCACCATAAGTAGCAGAGCCTGGATAATGAACTAGCTATAAGAGAATACAAAGAAACGAGCTAGGATCGACGCAAGCAATTCCGCAAGAAGACCACATGCTGAATCTGAACCGACTTATTTGGAGTGGAGGCACCTGATTTAATTAATAACATGAAAACCAGAGCAAGCAAATTAGTACTTGTAGCTCTTGCTTGGGCAAGAAAGAAAGTAGGGAGATCATTTTGCCACAGCCGATGAGTTCACAGGGTGCAGTTATTATTAACAGATAATCTGTTCAACTAGAAATACTAGTATTTGCTGCAACCCTAGGGTAGTACTCAGTTGCAAAAAGCTTATTTTCTACTCCTACCTAGGAGAATGGATTTGCAACATTGACTAACTTTATTATGGATGCTACAACCGGTCGAGTTTCCCCTATCAATATCAAGAAAGCGAATCTAAAAGAAAGCGTGTACATGTCGAATGGGGGAACCAACGAACAGGGGAGGGGTCAGGTGAAGCGAAAAAACGGCGGTACCTTGAGCACGACCGGGAGATAGAAACAGCGGCGACCGTGGGAGAGGAGGGTATCTCCGCCGCCGCTCGGAGCGGAGGAGAGTGCTTCTCTCCTTTGATTAGGGATCGGAGGAGAGTGTAAACCCTACTCTCACTCCCATCCCATTTCCTCTCCTTTCCAGCGGAGGAAGAGGAAGGAAGATGTGGGGCAGGCCTATTGCGAGCTGCAGCGGGCCGAGTCGAGAAAGCTTGCCCACAGGCCGGTCCGAGAGGCACGACCCATATGGCCAGCTCAAAAAAAAAGCTCTGGGTGCGACTCATTTACAAATACGAATTGTTTTTCCTTTTTTATAAATCTCAAACATACATTTATCTCGCAAATTTTATCTAATCGTTTGAAAAAATAATTAAAATGTTAAGGCATTTTAAAGTATGTCCATGTACACGAAAAAATTCATGTACTTTCTAAAATGTCTAGCAACTTTCTAAAATGTTCCTGTATGCGATAAGAAATGTTCACGTGTGATGAAAAATGTTCACATGTATCAAAACAAATGTTTGCGTTTATGTGAAAGTGGACATGTATTTTTATAAATGATATTGTACGTAAAAATAAATTTTTCATGTACATCAATAAGAATCACCTCATACTTTCGGAAGGGTTATTACAAGTCAAGGAAATATCTACTACTACCTCCATTCCTAAATTAAACTGCCTCAACGTCTTATATTTAGGAATGGAGGTAGTAGTTAATTGCCCGTGCGTTACAACACAGGCCATATATATTTTAATGGTTTAATACAAATCATGTCTAATTTATATAATATCGAGACACACATTAGACAGTGTTGTCTATTTAGTTTGTTTACTGTTAGATCAATCTTATTCTTCTTCCTTCATCTACTATCTTAGTTTCTTAACAATCTTATTCTTCTTCCTCCATCTACTATCTCAGTTTCTTATCAATCTTATTCTTCTTCCTCCATCTACTATCTCAGTTTCTCTACCTCTTTGATACAAGTGGCAATCATCATGCAGACTTCATTGGTGAGCCCATGGATTCGCCTCATCTCTGCATGTTGCTCTGGCGGCCGGTGGTGGGGAGGGGAATCCCGGTGCCTTCGCTCGGTTAATAGTTTTGGTTTGATTTTTTAGTCTGCATATAGGTGCGACGCTCGGGAGGATGCTGGCGCTTCTTCGAGTTTGTCTTCCGGACTTTGATCCTGCCTGAGTTGGACACGTTGGACGTAGTCGACAGAGCTCCAACGTAGATTTTTGCCGCCTCCTTGGGACAATGAGGTTCGAGTTTCCCGTCATGTGGCGAGATTTGGTGTCAGGTCCTTCAAATTCATGTAAGGGTTCAACGGCGACGACTGCGGCTCCAGGACGTTGGTCTTTAGGGGCACGTGCACGAGAACTTTTCGGCTGTCATTGATAAGGTCAAGCCAGCTTCAGTAGAGGAGCAGCGACCGCGGCTCGTTCTGATGATTTTTTATAATAGATTTGATCATTTTCGCAAAAAAAGTCACAATCACCATGCCAACACGAGAAAGGGAAAACTGAGATGGGACGAACGGAACTGCAATGGAGTCAGGGACTGACGGAAAGAAAAAGTGAGGAGAGGATGCAAACAAATAAGGAGTGGAATAGGGAAGGAGCAAACGAGATTTGAAGAAGAGAAGAGATTTTGGTATTCCTAGTAGTACTTTCTCGTCTCTATGAAGCAACGACTTATGACCTTTTTCTTTACAAAAAACAGAAACTATATGCATGCCAGAACATTATTTTTATTTTTTTCTGTGCATAATCTAGTTGCACTATCAAATTATTTTGAACATGATTGCGGTAATTTCTACAGCTGTTGAGAGTAACGGCGCAAGCAACACCATGCTTATAGATAAGACAGAGAAATAAACTGAACTGAGATTCTAAAGGAGCATTTTGTTGACTTTTCTCATACGAAGTTTGCGCGTGCTTTTTTAGGCCTTAGTTTATGTACTCAAGGTAGTTCACGATGTGTCATGTATCCCATTTCGTTTACCTCGCGATATACATTGTCAAGCTTAATGTGAGTGCTTGTCATCCTTGTCCTTGTTGGTAGCTCGACATCTTTTCTCTACCATGTGATCCAAATTCTAAAAATGGAGTTAACACTTAGCTCGCGCCGCATGGCCATGCTTTCTGAATCTGGTCACTTGAGATGGCCCAAAGAATGTCGTTTCGAGTGGAGGGGAAAATTTCATCTTGGTCAACCATGCCACACAGCTTGCTTCCGACTAACCCCAAATCTATCATTGTAATTACTCGGTTTCAGAGTAGCTGTAAGTGCATCTAGTGCTCCTTAGTGATTTTGGTGTATTGAAGACTTATAGGTTAAGGGACTAATGCGTGTGTGAGTGTACACAGGCCTATAAGTCTATGAGGAGTTTGATATTTACAGGAAAAGTCGACCTCTAAAAATGAATATCTTTGACTGAAGATTTTGGTATTTCTGAAGACTTTCATGAAGACTTTGAAAGTGAAGAAATTGGTGTGTCCGTGAAGACTTGATATTCATGCGAGAAATATGAAGCTTGAAGACTTTCGTTTTCATAGTTTTGTTTTTCTCTTTCTTGAGTCATAGGAAACACCGTACTGTTAAAGGAGGTCGAGAAAATATTAAGGAAAAATTTCCATGTGATGCTCAACTCAAATCCTACACCTACCAATCCCTTCGAGTGAAGCCATTGGAAATCTCATACAATTCAGTCAATTTCTTCAGTGACAGAGACGGAGTTCTTCTGGTCTCTGAGGATTTCTCCTGACTGAGGAGTTAGGAATTCGCCAGTGCGGATTGCCTACACAGTGAGGAACATGATAGCCCTGAGGATTTTGCTACTCAAAATTCCGACCGTTGTTGTGCTATGCGCTAGCTGTCCCAAAATATCTATCCACCTAACGGTCATATCATTGAAGGGCATTTATGTCTTATCATGTCGGGCTGCTCCCTAGGCTATAAATAGCCGCCCCCTACAACCACTAGCTGGTTGGCTGCTCTGAGAGAAACTGACACTTGTCATTTGAGAGCAACCCATCCTCCGAGGACTTTGAGCGAAAAACATCAAGTGAGGAAAAACCAAAAACCCAAAACCCAAACACCTACAACCCCAAGTGATTGAGCATCACTGAAGAGATTGATCCTGAGTGGATCCGACGCTTGTTACCTTTGAAGACTGTGCTTCTTCCAGACGGTTAGGCATCATGGTCTAGAGCATCCAAGAGGAATAGTGGATCGCCAAGTGACCAAGTTTGTGAAGGTTTGGAAGTCGCCTGAAGACTTACCACGAGTGATTGGACGAGGTCTGTGTGACCTTAGTTCAAGGAGAATACAGTGAGGACTAGGTGTCTTGGACTAAGTGTCCTTGACTGGGTGTCCGGGACTGTGTGTCCTCGAGTTTAAATACTCAGCCGCTCCAACCAGACGTACAACTGAGACAGCAGTTGGAACTGGTCTACCAAATCATTGTCTTCACCGAGCTTACTGGTTTTATTTCCTAAACTCTTTCATTTCCTCATAACTGTGTTGTATGTTTGTTCATATCTATGTTTGAAGACTTTGACTGAAGACTTTCTCAATTTCCTCAGTTCAATTTCTTCAGTCTGTTTGTCTTCATCCTGAGTTATCCTGTGATTACGCTTCCTGTACTCTGTGCCTGTCTTCATTTCATCATGATGACTATGCTTGTATTCTGTTGTGTTTACTTTTGAGTACTTATTCTGCTGCTAGTAGTTCTTCGCTAAGGAATTTCCTCACCAGAAAATTCCTCAGTGAAGAATTTCATAAAAATCGCCTATTCATCCCCCCTCTAGTCGATATAACGCACTTTCAATTGGTATCAGAGCAAGGTACTCCCTTGTTCTGTGTGATTTTGGTTTAACCGGCTGGAGTTTTAGTTATGTCGACCGTAGGTATGATCAAGGTCTCTGCTGGGTGTCCTACCTTCGATGGGACGGACTACCCCTACTGGAAGAATAAGATGCGAATGCATCTTGAAGCAATTGATAATGATCTCTAATATGTTGTGGAAAATGGCGTTCCCTCAGTCACACCTTCTCTGAATGTTGCCGATGTGAAGAGATTCAAGCAACTCGACTCTCAAGCGAAGAATATCATATGTGGCCATCTGAGAAAAGGACAGTACGGCAGAGTGAGTGCTTTGGAAACAGCGAAGCTTATCTGGGACAGGTTGTCCAAAGTGAATGAAGGAGTCTCAACTCAGCGTGACTCTCGAGTTGATGTTCTTCGCAATCTCTTCAACCGCTTCAAAAGACTCAACAATGAAAATGTTCAACAAACCTTCGATCGCCTCACTGACATCTCAAATGAGCTTCAAGCCCTTGGTGCCACTGACATCACCGACCATGAGGTGGTGAAGAAATTGCTGAGATCGCTTGATTCCTCATTTGACACTCTGGCATTGATGATACAAGAACGTGCTGATTACAAGTCACTTGATCCCGCTGATATTCTCGAGAGGCTAAATACTCATGAGTTCCAACTTGCTGAAAAGAAAGATCTCTATGGTTCAAGC
Source organism: Triticum urartu (assembly GCF_003073215.2). Taxonomy (NCBI): domain Eukaryota; kingdom Viridiplantae; phylum Streptophyta; class Magnoliopsida; order Poales; family Poaceae; genus Triticum; species Triticum urartu. The sequence goes on from NC_053027.1 coordinate 61,613,741, forward strand.
TATGGCAGAACACGTGCACTGAAGGCCAAGGCAGTATCTGAATCCAAAGATGAAGACTCTGGTAGCAGCCTTGGTGATCCTGAAGAATTGAGCCATGATCTGGCTCTGCTCGTGAAAAAGTTCCAAAAATTCTCAAGACGTGATCGCCTTGGAAGATCCTCAAGGAGCAATGATTCCTCATCCAGTGACTACAAGAAGAGGCTCTGTCACAAGTGCAAAAAACCTGGACATTTCATTCAAGATTGTCCTTAGTGGGAAAAGGAATCAAAGAATAAGAAATACAAGGATTACAGTTCTGATGATGCAAAGAAAAAGAAGAAATCCACAACATCCTCATCATCAAAATCCTCAAAGCCTTCATATCACAAGAAGAGCAGCTCCAAGAAGGCCAGGGCATTCATTGGCAAGGAAATGGACTCTGAGGTTGAATCTGAAGAAAATGAGGAAGAGGAGTCATCTGAGGAGTCTGAATCCGGAGTGGCGAGCCTAGCTCTCGCTACTGCATTCGTCAGCAAGTCTATCTTCAACACTGAAGAAAATGACCTCACCAACAAGGCTGATGAAGGCGATGATGACTACGCTCCCACCTATTGCTTCATGGCAAAGGGTGCCAAGGTACTCAAATATACCTTCTCTGAATCAAGTGAGAATGAATCTGATGAAAACCTTAAGCCCAGCTATTCTAAACTTGCTAAGATTGCTATAAAACAACAAAGGGCTTTAGAAAAGGTTCAAAACATGCTAAATAAAAGTGATAATATGTTGGGTGAAGAAATGGATCGCACTGAAACTTTGACTGAAAATATTCAGAGACTTCAGTCCAAGCTTGACAAACTTCAAAGTCATCATAACACTCTCTTATCAGATCCTGAGAAGCTTTCTTATGAATTTATTCAAAGAAAGCAAGACCTTGAGAAGCTAAGAGTGATTTATGAAGATCTTCAGAAGGAGCGCGATTCATTACTTGCTCAACAAATCAGCGCATCTCAGGAAGAATTTGTTCCTCCATGCTTGAAGTGCATTGAATGTGAATCTGCTAATTCTTCACCTGAATGTTCAAATGCTGCTAATGTTTCAAATTCTTCACATGCCTCTGCCATCACTAATTCCTCATCTGAGGACATTGCTAGTATCACTGACAATGCAGGGCTGAAGGAATTGTACACGACAGGCATGTACAAAAGCCTCAAAGGGCATCAGGCTCTTTGTGATGTGTTTAAAAAGCAGATCCTCAACAGGAACCCTAGGAAAGAGGGTATCGCCTTTGAGAGGAAACTCAATGCTGATGGTACATATTGGAAGCCTTAGCAGTACCCCAAAACTACATGGGTTGCTGTAAAGGGACCTCCAGTTGATCCATCTAACTTATCTGGATTTGCATGTGAATCTCCTCATTCTGATGATGAGTCAATTGACTCCAACTATAAGCTATTCAAAAATCAGAATGGTGAAGTATTTGCTAGATATGTTGGCACTAACTGCAGGAACGGCTCCCCTATGCAGAAAATCTGGGTTCCCAAAAGATGCCTTGAAAATCTTCAGGTGAATGTCATCATGACGCCACCTGTGAAGAATAGGAACCCCAGATCAAATTCCTCATACGGACCAAATTCTTCATATGGATCAAAGTCCTCATATGAACATCATTATGCTAACCCGTCTGTTTCGCAGGGAAGATCTAAGGATTATGGATATGTGCATTACTCTTCAAATCATTATGTCCATAAGTCCTCGAAGAATTTCTCTGCTTACTCATATGCTTACTCTAACCCATCTTATGTGAAACGAAATGGATTGGCTTATATGCCATCCTTCTCATATGGAGCTCGCGGAATGATGAACTCTTTGCCACCCCTTCAGATGTGGGTGGTGAAGAAAAAGAACTAATCTCTTCTGCAGGGTCAGGTCTCCAGACGCACGTAATCGTCTCAAGAATTTGCTGGAGACCTGAGCATGCCTGATAGGACGCAGGCTAATCATGAAGAAATGAACTTTCTTTTCTCACGTCCTCATATTGCTTTATCAGTTCTTTTACGTGATGAAATTGATCTGATGAATTGATGTCATATTCTTCACTGATGAAGTATATGAGTTTGTAAGCTGCACTAATTTATCTGCAGGATGATCAACCCAAAGCCACTGAGTGGGTCCTTGATAGTGGATGTACAAACCACATGACTGGTGACAAGAATCTATTGATGGATGCTCCATTATCTCCGTCGCATCTGAAGCATATCATCTTTGCTAACAAAGGAAAAAGTCAGGTATTGGGTCTAGGTAAGGTTGCGATTACAAAGGATCGACACATGGACAAAGTCATGCTTGTTGAGTCCTTAGGATACAACCTTATGTCTTGTAAGTACATCTAGTGCCACCCCTAGTTGGTTTTGGAGTATTGATGACAAACCTAGCTGAGGGACTAATGTGTTTGTGAGAATTGCAGGATAACACAGGTAGAAGTCCCTCATTGATTTGGTTTTCCTACTAGAGATGACCCCTAAAAATGTATGAAGACATTGAAGTCAAAGGTGGTATATGAAGATATTCACATTGAAGACTATGACAAGAGAAGACACCACATGAAGCCTATGGAGCTCGAAGACTTAGATCTTTCGTAGTTCTTTTTCATTTGTGTTGAGTCATAGGAACCACCGTATGTTAAGTGGGGTCCAAGAGAACCAGTCAGAATGACTGAAGTGATGCCTAACCAAAAACCTATGTCTTCGAGTGAAGACTATGAGAGCGAATCTTGTCCAGAGTCAGACAAGTTAGCTTTGCTTGCATCCCAAGTAAAGTTGTCGTGTGAGTTTGAAATCTGACCGTTGGAACACGTGTCAGTTCCTTAGTGACCCAGGGTCATTTCGGACAAATCAGGTCGGGTTGCCAAGTGGCTATAAATAGCCCACCCCCTACAACCATAAACGGTTGGCTGCTCAGATTGAGAGTACGGCTTTTGTCGTTTGAGAGCAACCCACCTCGAAGCCTTTGAGAGAGAATTCCTTGCGAGGATAAAGCCCTAACCACCCAGAGCCAAAGAGAATTAGGCATCACTTAAGTCTTCTTGTCTGAGTGATCTGAAGACTTATTACACTTGAGGACTGTGCATCCTCCAGCCGGTTAGGCGTCGCGTTCTGAGCATCCAAGAGACATTGTGGATTGCCGGTGAACGAAGTCTGTAAAGGTTTGGGAGTCTACCTTGAAGACTTACCAGAGTGATTGGGCGAGGTCTGTGTGACCTTAGCTCAAGGGGAATACGGTGAGGACTGGGTGTCCTGAGCTGCGTGTTCAGGAGTGGGTGTCCGGGACTGTGTGTCCTCAGGTTTAAATACCTAGCCGCCCTAACCAGACGTACAGTTGTCATAGCAACTGGAACTGGTCCAACACATCATTGTCTTCAACGAGTCACTGGTTTCATCCTTTCCTTCTCTTACATACAGTTACTCTTTGTGAAGTCATTGTATGATTGCATTGTCTTTTATCTTCACTGAGTGACTGCTTGTTCTGTTTGGCTTCATAAAATCTTCCTACCTGATCCTTACTACATTGCTGCTATTAGTCATTGTGTTCTAACTCTATTGAATACTTGACTATGGCTTGCCTAGTGTAGCCTACCTTCCGCTGCAGGGTAATAGGTTTATTCCTATCGTTTGTCTTCATAACTTCCACGTTTTGAAGACTTTCATAAAAATCGCCTATTCACCCCCCTCTAGTCGATATAACGCATTTTTAATTGGTATCAGAGCAAGGTGCTCCCTTGTTCTGTGTGATTCAGTTTAACCACCTGAAGTTTTAGCTATGTCGACTGTAGGGATAATTAAAGTCTCCGCTGCGCGCCCCGTCTTTGATGGAACTGAATATCCCTACTGGAAGAATAAGATGCGCATGCATCTTGAAGCCATTGACGTCGACCTATGGTATGTCGTCAAGAACGGCGTTCCCAAGGCTGGAGAAGGTGTCACTGCTGCTGATGTCAAGAAGTTCGTTCAACTGGACTCTACTGCTAAGAATATCATCTGTGGTCATCTGACCAAAGGACAGTATGGCCGTGTGAGTGCTTTGGAAACTCTAAGCTGGTCTGGGACTGGCTCTCCAAGGTCAATGAAAGCGTCTCAACCCAGAGAGATCAGAGAATCAGTGTCCTTCGCAACCTCTTCAACCGCTTCAAGCGAAATGACAATGAGAATGTCCAGCTCACATTTGACCGACTCACTGACATCACGAATGAGCTTCAAGCCCTCGGCGCTACTGAGATCACCAAGCATGAAGTCGTCAAGACACTACTGAGATCACTTGACAGTTCGTTTGACACCCTAGCCCTGATGATTCAAGAACGTCCTGATTTCAAGACACTCGATCCGTCTGACATACTTGAGAGGGTCAACACACATGAGTTTCACCTTTCTGAGAAAAGAGATATCTACGGTCCAAACTATGGGCGAACTCGTGCCTTGAAGGCAAAAGCTGTCTCCTCATCTGAAGAAGAATCTGACAGCAGTTCTGATGATCCTGAAGACATTGGAAAGGAACTTGCTATGCTTGTGAAGAAGTTCCAAAAATTCACCAAGAAGAAAGGTTTCAGAAAGTCTTCTCGATCAAGCTCAAGGAATGATGAAGCTTCTGCTCACGACTACAAGAAGAAAACATGTCACAAGTGCAAGAAAACTGGCCACTTCATCTCTGAGTGTCCACATTGGGACAATGAGAACAAAAGAAGAAGAAGAGCAAGGAATATGACTCTGACGACAAGAAGAAGAAGAAATACTCAAAGTCTTCCTCCAAGTCTTCCTCAAAGTCTCCATCACACAAGAAGAGCTCATCTGGCAAGGCACGTGCGTTTGTTGGCAAGGAAATGGATTCAGAGGAGGAGTCCGCTTCTGAGGAGGCGGAGGTGGAGTCTGAGGAAGAGTCTGATTCTGGCATCGCAAGTCTGGCTACAGCATACGTTGCAAGTCCATCTTCAACACTGAAGACAATGACTTCATCACCGACACCGATGCAAATGACAAGGACTACTCCGCTTCTACCTACTGCTTCATGGCACACGGTGCCAAGGTAAACACACGCACTACTCACTATCAAACATCTAGTGACGATGACTCTGATTGTGGTTCAAAACCCAGCTACAAAACACTTGCTAAAATTGCAACTGAACAACAAAAAGCTATGGAACATATTCAAAAACTGTTAGACAGAAGCGATGATTTGTTGGGTGCTGAAATGACTCGATCTGAATCCTTAATTGAAGACATAAAAAATCTTCACGTTAAGTATCAGGAACTTGAAAGTCGTCATGAAACTCTCTCAACAACTCATGAAAAGCTTTCCTATGATTATCTTCAAAGGAAGCAAGATCTTGAGAAATTGAGAGCGACTCATGAAGATCTTCAAAAGGAAAGTGAGTCACTTCACGCCGAACAGATCAGTTCCGCTCAGGAAGGATTTGAACCACCATGTCTTAAATGCATTGAGCGTGATAATGCTACTTCTGTTGCTGAATGTTCTACTGCTGCTGCTGTTGCAATATCTTCAACTATTGATGTGGTAACTAACCCCTCTGTTGAGGATACCACTGCTATTGCTGATGAGAATGCTAGGTTGAAGACCTTGCTTGAAACAGGGATGTACAAAAGTCTTAAAGGGCATCAGACACTATATGATGTCCTCAAAAAGCAGATTCTGAACCGAAACCCGAGGAAAGAGGGTGTTGGGTTCGTAAGGAAAATGAATGCTGATGGCTCTCACTGGAAACCTGAGCAGTACCCCAAAACCACATGGGTTGCTGCAAAGGAACCTTCAGCTGATCCATCCAATCTATCTGGCTTCACTTGTGCTAACCCCATTATCATTGATGAATCTCTTGATGCAAACTATAAACTGTTTAAGAATCAGAATGGTGAAGTGTTTGCCAGGTACATTGGTACTAACTGCAGGAATGGACCGCCTATGAAGAAGATCTGGGTTTCGAAAAGGTGTCTGGAGAATCTTCCTGTGAATGTCATCATGACACCTCACTTGAAGAAGACAAACCTCAGACCAAAGGCTTCATACGGTCCAAAGGCTTCATACAGACAGAGGACTCACCTGAGTCACACTAACGCAAATGTTTTACAGGGAAACCATACTCAGGCATATGAATATGAGAGCGGTTCATCAAACCGTCATGTTCATAAGACCAAGAACTATTCTGCTTATTCTTATGAGTACTATTGTCCGCCTGCAAGACTGTTTGCTAGGGCTCCAAAGCCAAAGTTCTCATATGCTGCACTTAGACTTATTGCTTCTAAGCCACCCTTGAAGATGTGGGTGGCTAAGAAAGCTTAACTCTCTTTTGCAGGGAAAGGTCTCCAGCAGAAAACCAAAATCGTCTGACGCTATTGCTGGGGACCTTAAACATCTTGTAGGGCGCAAGATCAAATGCCCGAATGGCATATGTACTTCGTTCCTAAATCGCATGCTACTCTCCCTATTAGTCCTAATCTAGATCTAAGCTTTCATAACCCACTGGTTCGTCAAATGTTTTTGCTTCACAATTCTCTTCGTGAAACCTATCCCCCTAACTGCACTGTAGGGTACGACACCAGCGTCTTCAGAATGGATTATTGATAGTGGGTGTACAAATCACATGACTAGCAAAAGAAGCCTTCTTATGGACTCAACCTTACGTCCATCCGACAAGAGCCACATCACATTTGCTGACACTGGTAAAAGTAAGGTATTGGGTCTAGGTAGAGTTGCAATCTCAAGGGATCAACACGTGGATAAAGTCATGCTTGTTGAATCCCTTGGCTTCAACTTAATGTTTGTCTCAATGCTTTGCGATTTAAACATGATCGTAATATTTGGAAAATATCGCTGCCTTGTTCTAATGGAATCTGACAAGTCTCTAGTGTTTGAAGGGTATCGGAAAGATGATTTTTACGTGGTAGATTTCTCAGCAGGACCACAGCTTGCCGTATGTCTTCTAGCGAAAGCTTCAGAATGCTGGCTCTAGCATCGGAGGCTTGGGCATGCTGGCATGAGGAACCTCCACACCCTGGCAAAGAAGAAGCATGTCATAGGCATCAAGGGCGTCAAGTTCAAGAAAGATCACTTATGCGGTGCCTGTGAGGCACGAAAGATGACGAGGGCCAAACATCCCTCGAAGACAATCATGACCACTACTCGACCCTTCGAACTGCTTCACATGGATCTTTTCGGTCCCACTCATTACTCAACTCTTACTACTACTGCTTGTCTCTATGGCTTCGTCATTGTTGATGATTATTCTAGATATACTTGGGTGCACATAATTCTTTACAAGACTGAAGTGCAGGATGTCTTCAGACGCTTCGCCAATCGAGCAATGAACAATTATGGCACCAAGATAAAGCACATTAGAAGTGACAATGGCACTGAATTCAAGAACACAGGACTTGATACATATCTTGATACCTTGGGCATCACACATGAATTCTCGGCCATGTACACGCCACAGCAGAATGGCGTCGCCGAACGCAAGAACAGAACACTCATTGAGGTGGCCAGAACGATGCTAGATGAATACAAGACTCCAAGAAAATTCTGGCCTGAAGCCATTGATACTGCATGCCATACAATCAATCGTGTTTATCTTCACAAGCTTCTGAACAAGACATCTTATGAGCTCCTTACTGGCAAGAAGCCAAATGTCAGTTACTTCAGAGTATTTGGCGCCAGGTGCTGGATCAAGGACCCACATCACACCTTAAAGTTTGCACCAAAAGCACATCAGGGTTTTATGCTTGGATATGGAAAGGATTCGCACTCCTACAGAGTCTTCAATCTCTTTCATTACAAAGTGGTTGAAACAGTGAATGTGCGATTCGATGAGACCAACGGTTCACAAAGAGAGCAACTGCCAAAGGTGCTAGATGAAGTTCCATCCAGTGAATCAATCAAGCTAATGGGAACTGGAGAAATTATACCTTCTGAAGCTCATCCTGAAGAAGAACTTATCATCTCAGCACCTGATCAACATGAAGACAATGCTCAGCCTGAAGACATTCCTTCTAACAACGACAATGATTAGCAAGAGCAAAGTCTTCGCCCTGTACATCCTCGCGTTGCCAATGAAGTGCAGATTGAAAGAATTATTGATAGCTCAATGCACCCGGTCCACTCACTCGTTCAAGGGCAACTCAGCTAGCAAATTTCTGTGGGCACTTCGCATTCGTCTCAATAACAGAACCCAAGAAAGTTGAAGAAGCATTCATGGAACCTGAATGGATTCAAGCTATGCAAGAAGAGCTTCAACAGTTTGAGCTGAATAATATATGGGAACTGGTTAAGCGTCCTGATCCACGGAAGCACAATATAATAGGCACCAAATGGATATACCGCAACAAGCAAGATGAGCACGGTCAAGTTGTCAGAAACAAAGCTCGTCTCGTTGCTCAAGGATATACTCAAGTGGAAGGCATTAACTTCAATGAAACATTTGCTCCTGTGGCTAGACTTGAAGCCATACGCATACTACTGCCTATGCAAATCATCATAACATACTTCTATATCAAATGGATGTGAAGAGTGCTTTTCTCAATGGCAAGATTGAAGAAGAAGTGTATGTTGCACAACCGCCTGGCTTTGAAGATCCAAAACATCCTGACATGGGTATACAAGCTCAACAAGGCACTGTATGGCCTCAAACAAGCCCCTCGGGCCTGGTATGACACACTCAAATACTTCCTGAAGAGCAAAGGTTTCATACCTGGTTCCCTAGACCCCACTCTCTTCACGAAGACATATGATGGTGAACTGTTTGTGTGCCAAATATATGTGGATGACATTATCTTCGGCTGCACCAGTCAGAAGTACAGTGAAGAGTTTGGATATATGATGCAAGAGCAATATCAGATGTCCATGATGGGAGAGCTGAAGTTCTTCCTCGGTCTTCAAATACGACAACAACGCAATGGCATGTTCATATCTCAAGAAAAGTATCTCAAAGATTGCCTGAAGAAGTTTGGTATGCAAGACTACAAAGGCTTCACAACACCAATGCCAGCCAAACATCATCTGGGTCCTGACGACAATGGTAAAGAGTTTGATCAAAAGGTATACCGCTCCATGATTGGTTCTTTACTTTATCTATGTGCATCTAGGCCAGATATTATGCTCAGTGTTTGCATGTGTGCTCAATTTCAAGCGGCACCAAAGGAGTCACATCACTTAGTTGTGAAGCGAATTCTTCGATATTTGGCTCACACCCCAACTCTAGGATTATGGTATCCAAAGGGCTCAGAGTTTGATCTGGTTGGATTCTCGGATGCTGATTATGCTGGTGACAAAGTTGATCGCAAGTCTACATCAGAGACATGTCACTTTCTGGGACGATCACTTGTATGTTGGTCTTCAAAGAAGCAGAACTGTGTATCCCTCTCCACTGCTGAATCTGAATACATTGCTGCTGGATCTTGCTGCGCTCAGCTTCTGTGGATGAAGCAAACACTCAAGGACTATGGCATTCATCTGAAGCAAGTGCCACTTTACTGCGACAACGAAAGCGCCATCAAGATTGCCAACAACCCGGTTCAGCACTCGAAGACAAAGCACATTGAAATTCGTCATCACTTTCTCAGAGATCATGTTGTGAAGGAAGATATTGATATCATACATGTCAACACTGAAGAGCAATTGGCAGATATCTTCACCAAGCCCTTGGATGAGAAGAGATTTTGCAAGTTACGGTGTGAGCTAAATATCCTGGAATCCTCAAATGTCCTGTGATCAGGCACACATCCTAACCCTTACGCATATTGATGACTTAGATGTGCAACACACAAAGTAAAGTATATCTTCAATCAATGAAGACATACATTCTAAGTGTGAATACATTAATGTGGAATTTGACTTCGGAGTGTCACGATAATTGTGCGCCGAGTCTGGGTCTAATACTTCCTATACGGTGGGTAACGCCACCACCAAATGTTCTGTTTGAAGTGTTTCACTCATGGCGTTATATTTGCTATGTCTTCACATTTGGCTTGGCTTCAATTTCGACATATCTTCATGATTATCTTCACTATGTTGATTATATATATATATATATATTAGTGTTCTGTCCTCTACAACATTCACTTATAGCTATGTCTTCTTGTTGAATCTTTTGAACTAAGTGAATGTGATCGGACCCTAACCTCTCTATGCTTTCTATCTAAAATTCTATCTCTCCAAATCATATGCATTCTATTGAAACTGTCGAATGTCTTCTCTGCGTCCTTGTCAGCAGAAGATACAGAGACAACCATTAAGTCTGTTTTCAATGCTCATTCCTCCACATGAAACCCGAAGAAGTAGGAACGACCACCCGACAATCCAGGCGTGCGTGGGACGTGGAACAAACCCCAAAATTCCGCATGATGGCCACGTGTTCCTCATATGCGAATCGCTAGGGGCACCTGTGTAATAGCTCAATGCCGCCCCTGTACCTATAAATACACACTTCACAGCGGACATTATCTCTTCTTCCACTCTCGCACGAACCCTAGCGCCACCGCTAGCCCTCGACGACGCCGGCGACGAAGCGCTTCGCTGCCGCAACCTCTCCGACGTTGTCTTCACGCCGACCGCGGACATCGTCCTCTCCGCCGTCGCCGTAGGTGTCCTCCGTCGCCAAGTTAGGGCACGGAAGATCGAACTGCTCGGCCTCATCTTCCACTCCGTCTAGCAGTTCTTAGTGTGGTAAATAAAACTTCCTTTTTACAGCACTGTTGATCCTATGGCTTTGTCACTTTCTACCACAAGCAGTTTCTATTCACACAAGTTAGATCTCTCTCATACTGCATCTCATAACATGCCTAGTATATTCACTTATGCTTCACAAAGTAGTTAGATTCCTCACTTGTACTGATCTGTGGATTCGTACAAATCTGGAACCAACTCCTTATCTATGAGTGAATGTCTTCGCACGATGAGGTCAATGTCTTCTAAACTCATTTATCTTCAAAATCTTCTGAGAATGCATATGACCTCTTCCCCTTCCCTCGCACCTTAATGCTGTCACAGGTACATGTCCGTGGGAGAATCCTTTGATTCTCATAGTCTGCATTCATTTGCAGAATTCTTACAGCATCACATAAACTCTCCCGAAGCTAGTTCTTGTTGGTCCAGCAAACGAAAACCTTTGAAGCCTTTGAACGTGTTGAAGCCTTTCAAGTTAAAGTTTATGGCTTCAGAGAAATCAGCAAGGAAGGATGGCAGAAAGCATCATGGAGAAACATCCAGAGATCTGCCAACTGACCTCTCAGAACTGTACAGGACAGATCCTGAAGAGGATTACAATCAGCGCAAGACCCGAATCCAATGGATTCGAAGATATTGGGCAGAACAATGGTTCAAATACCGGTTTGTAACCCAGGAATATGCTGAGAAAAATGCCATCAAGAGACCGTGGGGAGACATCCTATACAAGAATCTTCTACCCAGGTCCAGAGATGAAGCCATTGCTCAGGGCTTCTATCCCTGTATGGTCCGTGGGCCACAGCCTGCTGATGCACACCCATCGTCACTTCTATGGTGTCGTAACGAAAATCTATTCAAGCGCAACTTCTAGTTTGCCCAGAACTCAGCGAAGCAAAACAAGAAGACATTGGGCCTAGACTTCAACCCTGGTCCCTCAGCTCCAAGGGCTGATGGCACACGAGATGCAGAACCCAATGTCATCGGTCCTTTCTACAACCTTGAAGGCCTCATCACCCGTATCTTGGTTCAAGGGACTGCAGTGAATGAGCCTGCAGCTGACGCTGAATCAGATGAAGCACCTGCAGCGCCGAAGCCAACCAAGTTGAAGAAGTCTAAAGCTTCAAAGTCTGCCCCTTCACCAAAAATCTCAAGGGCGAAGCCACTGGCAACTGCACCTCCTGAAGACAGCGTGCAGTCCGAAGACTTATCACGCATCTCCAAGCCCCAGAAGGTCAAAATGCCTCTGCCTCACACCGGCCAAGAGCTAACTACTGCTGCCATTCTGCGCAATGATGACATTGATCTGTCAAGTGATGAAGATCTTGCAGATGACGCTCTTGTGCAACTCATCAAGAGCAAAGAAGAAGCAAAAATCTTCAATGATCTGCCTCTCTTTGATGTGACAATCATCCACAACTTCATTGATGAGTGGTTTGACACGCCAAACATCAGCTTCGACGATCTGCAGCTACCCATTGGCCTTAGTGTCGCCTTCCAAGGCGCCATTGCTTCAGAGCTAGCTGTCGCCCAACGCATTGTTGAAGTGAAGCAAAAGATTGACTATGAAAAGGCTCAGTTCAAGAAGTATATGGCCAAGCTCAGTGTGCAAGAAGTGAAGAACTTCAAGATCATGATGCACGAGCTCAAGGAAGCCTTTCTGAAGAAACGTGCAGAAGCTCAGGGTTCGCGTGAGCGCATGAAGACTCTGGCTGACAAATGTGTGCAAGCCTACAATGAGGCTGAGAAGCGCAAGGCCCTTGGGCGTCCTGGCATCGACCCCAGGATGGCCGCAAAGAAGAAGAAGAAGCCCGCTACTGCTGAACCCGACGCACCAAGGCAGGAGGCAGTTCCTATTGTCTTCCCAACTAAAATGACTGGCTCGAAGCCAAAAAGCCGGTCAACCGCTTCAGAGCTCAAGAAGACGAGGACTGCTGAGGCTGAAGCCAGGAAGAGGAAACATTCTGAAGCCTCTCCTACTACTCCCTCCAAGAAGAAGAGGAAGACCAAGAAAGATCAGGCTGCTCCCACAGAGCCTTTGATAGTTGAACCTATTTCTATGGTCTATCCTGAAGCTGAACGCCAACTAACAATCCATGAGCCTGCTCCCACAGAGGCTCACGAAGCTGAAAACTTTCCAGCAGCTGATCCCATCGCTGCTGAAGACATTGGTCAACATGACCATGTAGAAGATGGTGCAGTCCTTCCTCAGCTTGAGAACAGCGAACTCATCAGCATTGGTCGTCCACTGACGCCAATTGCACAGAATGCTTCATGGGCGGATCGCCCACAAGAGGAAGAAGACTATGAGGCCCAGCCCACTCCAACTCCACAGGCGTCGCCTGCGTTGCGTAGGCTTCGCAAAGGTCCAAGGCCTCAAGTCTCTGCTGAAGACAATCCGGCTGCATCAGCCGCGGAAGAAGAAGTACCACAAATTCCCACTCCCCTGTCTCACCAAGAAGCAGTTCTCCAGGAGAACGTGCTTGTGACCGACCCTCCAGCTCGTCAAGTGGAGGATGAAAACCTTGAGGCTGCCACAACCACCAATGAAGCTAATGTGGAGCCCTCCCCACCAAAAGCATCAGAAGACAGCGAAGCCACTGATCCTGCCACTTCTGTTCCTGAGTCTGCTGCCGGTCCTCAGTTCGACTATCATGTTGAGCACAGGCCTCAGGTCCAGAAGCCAATCCCAAGATTGCCAAGGTTCCCAGGTCCTACATCAGCACCTGGCTCCTTCAATACCAATGGCTTCAGAGCAGACAACACATTCTTCGATAGCTCCAGGAACCCCTACTCAAGGGAAAGGATATCATCTGATCGGTTCTGGAGCTAGCCGCAGCGAAGCTATTACTCATGCATTCTTTACAACCAAGGTCGCATCTTCCCACACAAGCGCCTTGACATTGAAGCTATAGCTGATCTGCCCTGTCTGGAAGAAGCTTTGGATTGCTTCAAGGAAGTTGGACTGCTGTCGTTCGTTACTGACCAAAAGCATTGGAATGAAGAGTTACTGCTCCAATTCTATGCCACACTTCACATCTGCGGGTATAGCAGAGATCCGAAGACTTGGGTCCTGGAGTGGATGACTGGAAATGTTCATCACGAAGCCAGAGCCTTTGACATCATTGAGCTCACTGGTTTGCCCACTCCTGGCGATCTCTTCGAGCATGGCTGTCAGCTGCATAGTGAAGCTATTGAGAGCATCTTTAAGAAGTCTGAACCTGATATGAGTCAGATGCTCAGCATGATGAAGTCATTGCCCCAAGATGCTGCTTATCCCACGGAGTTCTTCGTTGAAGACCTTGAGTATCTGCCAAGAACCATCTATCACATCATCAGGCGAACTCTCTGGCCCATCAAAGGGCACTCTCCACATGCCAAGCTTGAGGGTGCAATGAAGACCTTGGTCTTATATATTCTTCATGGAAAATGCTTCAATGCACAGGACTTATTCATTCGCCAACTTGCTGCATCAGGCTCTGATCTGTTTGGCTTGAAGTTCTACGCCCCATGGGTAATGCGGCTAATCAAACTTCACTCAGATATATCATATCATCCATCTGCTCGCAATCATCGGATTTTTCTGCCTGATGTGGATATCTCTATTGAAGCCATCTATCCTGAGCCTGCCAAGGAACCTCTAAGTCTTCATAATGTAGAGCATCAGAGTTTCTCTCAGAACGTTGAAGGAGTTGAAGCAGTCACTCGGGTGTATCCTTTGGCTGGCACTACACGTGCACCACACCCTGCTTCCACTGAAGCCACTGATAGTACAACTGCTCCACGACCCAAGAAGCGCACTCGTGTTTTCAACGACCGAGAGCTTCTTGTGGCTCTTCATCAGAAACAGGATAGGCATCATGACTGGCTGAAGCGTCAGATGAAAAGCCTCTTGGTGGATGTTAATCGCATTCGCAATCTTGCCACCAAGAATGCTTTCGTTGCCCATGAAACCTGTCGCCGCACATGGAAAGGGCTAACGATGATTTGTTCTGAAGCTGATCTTCAAGAGGATGGCTTCACTGAGCGATTCAAGTTTGACTCCACACCTCCTCGAAGGGCTGTGCTGCGAGGAACTCCATCCCTTGAAGACTCTGAGTTCTCTTCCTCTGCTGCAACAGTGACTGCCAGAGTTATCGAGGATGAAGACGATGCTACTTCACCGCCACCTCCTTCAGCACGCTTCAACTCTGCTCCAAGCTCTTCAGCACCGCCAAACACCACCAACGACCCTGCTACTTCACCTACTCCTCATGGGAACGAGTAGATGCTCTATGTCTTCAAACCTTTTTGGTCCTCACTGACAAAAGGGCGAGAAGCATATGAGGTTGATAGTCTTCAAGCGGGTCCATATGGGCGGGTGCTTTATATTTTGCTTCGTGCTTACAACTCTCGTTTTGCTACATTTGGTTCTTTGAGTTGTAACACTTAAACTCGATGGTCGTCTGCTACTTATCTGCCACCTTGTTTTGCGATGATAAATTCCGCATGTGCGACGATAAATTCCGCACTTAGATCATTCTGCAGACGTCCATTTTCCATTATGCATGTCATTATCTTCATATACTTTCACATGCATAGTGGATTGTCATCATAAGTTGAAGTGGATCTCCACAAGTACAACCTGCCATGTGCATTTGCATTCCAAAAGCAAATTACTTATATGCACATCTTCAGGGGGAGCCCTTGCAACTTATGAAGACAATTCCTTATCCTTTACAATTTCACAATTATATTCCCGTTGAAAACTTCAACTAGTTTGTCATCAATCACCAAAAAGGGGGAGATTGTAAGTGCATCTAGTGCCACCCCTAGTTGGTTTTGGAGTATTTACGACAAACCTAGTTGAGGGACTAATGTGTTTGTGAGAATTGCAGGATAACACAGGTAGAAGTCCCTCATTGATTCAGTTTTCCTACCAGAGATGACCCCTAAAAATGTATGAAGACATTGAAGTCAAAGGTGGTATATGAAGATATTCACATTGAAGACTATGACAAGAGAAGACACCACATGAAGCCTATGGAGCTCGAAGACTTAGATCTTTCGTAGTTCTTTTTCATTTGTGTTGAGTCATAGGAACCACCGTACTGTTAAGTGGGGTCCAAGAGAACCAGTCAGAATGACTGAAGTGATGCCTAACCAAAAAACCTATGTCTTCGAGTGAAGACTATGAGAGCGAATCTTGTCCAGAGTCGGACAAGTCAGCTTTGCTTGCAGCCCAAGTAAAGTTGTCGTGTGAGTTTGAAATCTGACCGTTGGAACATGTGTCAGTTCCTTAGTGACCCAGGGTCATTTCAGACAAATCAGGCCGGGTTGCCAAGTGGCTATAAATAGCCCACCCCCTACAACCATAAACGGTTGGCTGCTCAGATTGAGAGTACGGCTTTTGTCGTTTGAGAGCAACCCACCTCAAGCCTTTGAGAGAGAATTCCTTGCGAGGATAAAGCCCTAACCACCCAGAGCCAAAGAGAATTAGGCATCACTTAAGTCTTCTTGTCTGTGTGATCTGAAGACTTATTACACTTGAGGACTGTGCATCCTCCAGCCGGTTAGGCGTCGCGTTCTGAGCATCCAAGAGACACTGTGGATTGTCGGTGAACGAAGTCTGTGAAGGTTTGGGAGTCTACCTTGAAGACTTACCAGAGTGATTGGGCGAGGTCTGTGTGACCTTAGCTCAAGGGGAATACGGTGAGGACTGGGTGTCCTGAGCTGCGTGTTCAGGACTGGGTGTCCGGGACTGTGTGTCCTCAGGTTTAAATACCTAGCCGCCCTAACCAGACGTACAGTTGTCACAGCAATTGGAACTGGTCCAACACATCATTGTCTTCAATGAGTCACTGGTTTCATCCTTTCCTTCTCTTACATACAGTTACTCTTTGTGAAGTCATTGTATGATTGCACTGTCTTTTATCTTCACTGAGTGACTGCTTGTTCTGTTTGGCTTCATAAAATCTTCCTACCTGATCCTTACTACATTGCTGCTATTAGTCATTGTGTTTTCACTCTATTGAATACTTGACTATGGCTTGCCTAGTGTAGTCTACCTTCCGCTACAGGGTAATAGGTTCATTCCTATCGTTTGTCTTCATAACTTCCACGTTTTGAAGACTTTCATAAAAATCGCCTATTCACCCCCCTCTAGTCGATATAATGCACTTTCATGTCTGTCTCAATGCTTTGTGATCTTGATATGGTTGTTGTCTTCGGCAAGTACCGTTGTGTTGTGGTTATGGAAGCTGACAATTCCAAAGTCTTCGAAGGCTTTAGGAGAGGGGACCTGTATATTGTTGATTTCTCTACAGGACCACAACCAGCCATGTGCTTACTTGCAAAAGCTTCAGAAGGCTGGCTCTGGCATCGACGACTTGGTCATGCAGGCATGAGGAATTTGCACACGCTTGCGAAGAAGAAGCATGTCATTGGCATCGAGAATGTCAAATTCCTCAAGGATCACCTATGCGGAGCCTGTGAAGCTAGGAAGATGACCAAGGCCAAGCATCCAGCGAAGACTATCATGACCACTACTCGCCCATTTGAATTGCTTCACATGGATCTCTTTGGTCCTAATCATTATTCTGCTATCTCAAATGAAGCATCTCAATATGGCTTCGTTATTGTTGATGATTATTCTCGTTACACATGGGTACACCTTGTTACTTACAAACATGAAGTGCAGGAAGTCTTCAAACGATTTTCCTCGAGGGCTTCAACCAACTTTGGTGTGAAGATCAAGCACATCAGAAGTGACAATGGCACTAAGTTCAAGAATTCTGGTCTCGATGACTATCTTGATGAACTTGGTATCACTCATGAGTTATCTGCTCCTTACACTCCTCAGCAGAATGGCATCGTGGAGCGCAAGAACAGGACTCTTGCTGAGATGGCTTGCACTATGCTTGATGAATACAAAACGCCTCGTCGTTTCTGGACTGAGGCAATTGATACTGCGTGCCACATCATCAACAGAGTATATCTTCACAAATTCTTCAAAAAGACTGCCTATGAACTCCTCACTGATAAGAAACCCAATGTAAGTTATTTCAAAGTCTTCGGTGCTAAATGTTGGATTAGAGATCCTCATCACAACTCAAAATTTGCACCGAAAGCACATGAAGGTTTTATGCTTGGTTACGGAAAGGACTCGCACACCTATAGAGTCTTCAACAACATTCTTCACAAAGTTGTTGAAACTGTAGATGTGCGGTTCGATGAAACTAATGGTTCGCGAAGAGAGTACCTACCTATTGTGATAGATGAACCAGCACCTGAGGAAACTATCAAGTTCAAGGCTACTGAGGATGTCATTCCTACTGAAGAATCTCCTGAAGAATTCATTCCAGAACATGAAGAACGTCGAGCTAATGCACCTGAAGAAAATGCTGATGAAAATGGTGCTAAAGAAAATGCTGATCAAACTCTTCAACGACAACCAGCTCACCCTCGCATTGCAAAAGAAGTGCAAGTTGAAAAGATCATCAATGACATAAAAGCGCCAGGTCCTCTCACACGCTCAAAAGCTTCACATTTGTCTAACTTTTGTGGGCAGTATGCTTTTGTCTCTATTACAGAGCCCACTAAGGTAGATGAAGCGTTTCTAGAGCCTGAGTGGATTCAGGCCATGCAAGAAGAATTACATCAGTTCGAGCTTAACAATATCCGGGAACTGGTCAAACGTCTAGATCCTCGCAAGCACAATATCATCGGCACAAAGTGGATCTACCGCAACAAGCAAGATGAAAATGGCCTTGTGGTGAGGAATAAGGCACGGCTTGTAGCTAAAGGCTACACACAGGTTTTGAAGATCCAAAGAATCCTGACAAAGTCTTCAGACTCAACAAGGCCCTCTATGGCCTCAAGCAGGCCCCACGGGCTTGGTATGATACTTTGAAGGAACTCTTCATGAAGAAAGGCTTCAAACCCGGTTCACTCGACCCTACTCTTTTCACTAAATCTTATGATGGTGAATTGTTTGTGTGCCAACTATATGTTGATGATATTATTTTTGGCTGTACTGACCAACGTTATAGTGATGAATTTGCCTATATGATTAGTGAAGAATATCAAATTTCTAGGATGGGAGAGTTGAAATTCTTCTTAGGTCTTCAAATTCGTCAACAACACAATGGCATATTCATATCTCAGGAGAAATACCTCAAGGATGTACTGAGGAAATTCGGCATGCAAGATTGCAAAGGCGTTAAAATTCCTATGCCCATAAATGGCCATCTGTGCATTGATGAAAAAGGTATTGACTTCGATCATAAGGTATACTGCTCCATGATAGGTTCCCTATTATACTTATGTGCATCTAGGCCAGATATAATGCTTAGTGTTTGCATGTGTGCCCGATTTCAAGCTGCACCGAAGGAATCACACCATAAGGCTGTGAAGCATATTCTTCGATATCTAGCTCACACACCAACACTTGGATTATGGTACCCCAAGGGCTCGACTTTTGATCTTGTTGGATATTCTGACTCTGACTATGCTGGTGATCGTGTGGATCGCAAGTCAACATCTGGTACATGTCATTTCCTCGGACGATCTTTGGTCTATTGATCCTCGAAGAAACAGAACTGCGTATCACTATCTACTGCTGAAGCCGAGTACATTGCCGCTGGTTCTTGCTGTGCCCAATTGCTATGGATGAAGCAAATTCTCAAGGACTACGGCGTCAACATGAAGAATGTACCTCTCTTCTGTGACAATGAGAGTGCCATCAAGATTGCACACAACCCAGTTCAGCACTCGAAGACAAAGCACATTCAGATTCGTCATCATTTTCTTCGTGATCATGTGTTGAAGGGCGACATTTCTATTGAGCATGTGAAGGCTGAAGAACAACTAGCCGATATCTTCATAAAGCCCTTGGATGAGAAGAGATTTAGCAAGTTGCGGTGTGAGCTAAATATTCTAGAATCTTCGAATGTTCTTTGAAAAGGACACTCATCCTAACACTTATGCAAAATTGATGACTTAGATGTGCAACACATGAAGAAACATTTTTCTTCAATCAATGAAGAATAACACTCTTAGTGTGAAGAAATTAACGAAGAATTTGATTCTCAGAACCCTACGATAATTGTACGCGGTGTCTGAAATCATAATTCTTATACGATGGGTCACGCCACCACCAAAAGTTGGAATTCCTCAAATTATTCATATTCTTCAACTTTGCATAGTCTTCACAGGTTCCGTTGTGTTTCTTCATTGGCTATATATATATATTCACTTATTGCTATTTCTTCAAGTTGGTTTTCTGCTAAGTGAATGTGATCGGACCCTTCCCCTCTATGCTATACTCAACCCAATCTGTTCACAAATTCTTCATGTGCATTCTATTTGAAACTCGTTCAAAATCTTCACTATGTCCTTGTCAGCTGAAGAAATTACGAATGGAACTTTAAAACCTATCTTATCGAAATTTTCGGTTTTGCCGCTCAAACCGTTCCGCATCCCTCGATACACTTATCCACTCACCCACGATCTAACACGGTCTCCACCTCTCACTACATGGGTGACACATGTCAAGCGAATGAGAAGGGTCAGGGGCACGTTCGTCCAATTTCTTCGGGCGAGCAGTTTTTCACCATGGCTATAAATACCCCTCCTTCCCTTCCTCACTTCTTTTACTCTGCTCGACCTCTCTCTCCAGCTCGAGCTTCTCAAACCCTAGTGCCGCCGCTACTTCATCGCCGCCGGTGAGGAAGAGCTTCACTGCCTCGACCTCGTCGCCGACGTACTCGCGCCGATCGCGGACATCTTCACTCCGCCGCCGCCGTAGCCGTCTTCCTCTGCCAAGTTAGGGCGTGGAAGATCTGCACAGACGAACTTCACATCTCCTCACTCCAGTTCATCGTGTTCTTCATCCAGGGTAAATAAAAGTTACTTTTACTACCCTCGTTGATTCGAATGATTATCTACAAAATCTTCAAAGGTGATTTTCTTCATATCTTCACACACTAAACACCTCACAAGTCATCTGTTCTTGATTCGGTTCTCTAAGCATCATTTTTCTTCAAGATTTCTCAGTTGTGTGGATCTTCGATCTATACAACTCTGGAACCTAAGACAAAGAACGCTTAGTGAAAATCTTCAAGACTCATCTGGTCAAATTCCTCAAACATGTTCATTTTGAAAAACCTTCTGAGAACGCATATGACCTCTCCAAATTCCTCGCAACTATACTCTGTTCACAGGTACACATGTCAGCTGCTGAATCACTAGGTTCTCATCAACTTAACTCATTTGCAGCGTTCCTCGAAGAAAAGTTGCATACTTCTTCAGAGAATTTGATTGTTCAAATTCCTCAACTAAAGAAAATGGCTGATGGTAAAAGGCCACAGAAGAGAGGAAAGAGGCCTGAGGTAAATACAGCGTTTGAGATCCCTAATGACATATATGCTGGGTACTGCACACCTACTGAGGAAACCAAGAATGAGCGCAAAGTGAGCATTCAGAAAATAGAGAGGAGATGGGCAAGAGAATGGAGGGAGTATAGATATGTCACTCCTAAGTATATGAAGAAATTCGCACTCAATCCTCTATGCCCAAGAGCTCCATTGGCACCTGGCCAAATTGCTGATCCCACCAGCCTCAAGCGAGGTGAGGACTATCCTAATGAATGGGCCAAGCGCCAAGCCAAGCTGGCTAAGCAAGCCAGAGAAGCAGTGAGGAAATTTAATGAAGACTCTGCTGCTGCTGCTGCCTCTGCTGAGGCCTTTGCTGTCAAGCCAAAGAAGGCTATGTGAAAGAAGCCTGCGCGCAAGCCAAGTGCTTCACCAACAATGCCCTCAAGGCCAAGTTCCTCAGTAAAGCCCTCACGGCCAGAATCATCAAAGCCCTCACGGCCAATTCCTCATGCTGCTCCTATTCCTCCAAAGTCCTCAGCTCCTCCGCCGAAGCCTTCAGCTGTTCCGACCAAATCCTCAGCACCTGTACATCTCGCTTCGTGCCAAAGGACTGCCGACATCTCCATTGCCTCAGGTGTCTCAGCTAGTTCCTCAGCTGCACCAAGTTCCTCAGTTGGCCCCTCACTACTGAAGACAAAGGCCACTGCTGGACGAGGTCCACGCCCAAGTCCTCAAAAGAAGCAAGTCGCTTTCCAAGTGCCGTCTAATGAAGACGAAGCTGATGATGATGAACTTGCAGAATCATCAGAGACAGGCAAGTCAGGGCCGCTAGAGCCAAAGGATCAGAGGTGCCACTGCTTTTGGATCCCAAGCTGATCCTCGACTACATTGATGATTGGCACAAGGACCCCAACACTCCCTTGCCTGACTTCAAGCTGACTCCTGGCCAAAGTCATATGCTGACCCACTTCATTCAAGAAGAAAAATGAAAATTTGAGAAGGCCAGGCAGATCAAGAAAGCGCAGTACAAGAAGGAGAAATTTCTGAAAAACAACGTTGTCACTATGACAACTAATGAACTTGTAAAAATCCAATCTGAAATCAAAACCCTCAGCAATGACTTCAAAGCCTACTATGCTGATTGGCAAGGAGCCAAAGTTAGATTTGTAAAGATAACTGAACAGTTCACTTCAAATGTTGCTGCCCCAACGCAACAGGAAATTCCTCGGGCTGAAGCATCTGCTCAGCCGACTGAAGAACATGTCAGCACCGCTGATGAAAATCAGGCTGCTGAAGAAAATGTGAGTTCCAGGGCTGATGACTGCACTCCAGCCGCTGAAGAAATTGCCAGGGCATCCACTTGTGGTGCGCCTGAAGAAACTGAAGAAATCAGGGCAACTGCATCAGTTGTGCCTGAAGAAAATCAACCAGATTCCTCAGTTGCTCCTGCACCAACTTCAAATCCAATCCTTCCAGCTGCATCAGATGTGAAGAAGACCAAGGCTGCAGAGCATGCTGCATTGAAGAAAAGGAAAGCATCAGCTGCTTTAGATTCTTCAGCTCCGAAGAAAATGAAGCCTATGACAAGTTCATTTGCACATCCGATTGATGTTGTTCCCATCTCAACTAGGACATCAAAGGACCTTGTTTCTTTTGATGAAGAATATGTGATCCCCAGCGGATCGATGAAGAAACTCATTCTGCTGCCTCGTCTGAACCATTGGATGAAGAAATTAAAGTGGGTGCGATCCCTTCAACACCTATCATCTCCTCGCCTATGCCTCAGTTCACAGCTGAAGAGGCTGGCGTTGAAGAAATGGAAGATGATGATGTGGACATTGGCTGCTCCACACCCGTCATCAATGATGAATTCTGGGAAAGTCAGCATCCAAACTCTCCAATGTTCACTCCTCTACAGCAAATTCCTCAGTCCCCCACACAAACTGTTCACATGGGCTCTGAAGAAACTCATCCCACTGCATCTGTCCATGAGGAAATTCCAGCCACTAGCGCTGATGAAACTGATGCTGCTGCACAACCAACTATGCAGACTGCCACTGAGGAGGAATCAGAAATTCCTCAGCCTGAAGAACCTGCGATTGAGATTCCTGAAGTCGTGATGCAACTCACTGACACTCCTCTGCCGAAGCCAAAGGATCCATTCTCACGCAAGCAAAAGTTCAAGGCTGATGATTTCTTCGGCGAGCACGTATTCTTCGAAGATTACAACCCATATGACTCTGCTCGCACTAGGAAGAGGCGTTTCCGGACTACTAGTCAAGCCAATTTCTATTCCTCAGTGATGTTCAACAAGGAGAAGATTTTCTACCATGAGCATATTCCTCACGTGGATATGGAATCTCTGTCGTGCTTCGCACCAGTCCTCAGTGTTCTTCACGACGCTGGGCTGCTCAACTTTTGCTCTGACATCTGCGATTGGAATGAGGAACTGATTCTTCAATTCTATGCAACGCTGCACATCACCGGAGATGCTGAAGATGTGAATTCATGGGTGCTGGACTGGATGTCTGAAAACACTCACTACACTGCACCAGCCTCTGAATTGCTTCGTGCTCTACCACTCAGTCCTCCCCTTGAAGAAGCTCGCTGCATCTACAGTGAACCTGAGCTCATACATCATTACATGCAGGTGCTGATGAAACCTTTGAAGCCAGGTCAAGCACCAAGAACCAAATTCCTCGTGAAGGAATTGTTGTACGTGCCCAGAACTGTCTATCGTATTCTTACGAGGACAATCAGTCCTATCAAAGGCCACGACTCATCTGATAAGGAAATTATTGGCATCATGAAGAATCTGGTATTCAACATCATTCATGGCATTCCTGTCAATTATCACGATTTCTTCATGAGGACTATGTCAAATGTTGCACTGTCTCCATTTGAGCTGAAGCCTTATGCACCTTGGATCATGAGATTCCTCAGGACAAGGTCTTCACTCAACTACAAAGCTGATTTCCAGAATCATCTCAGCTACTTGCCCCCAATTGAAGTCCTCAAGCAGACATATTCCTCAGTTGATGGAAAGGGCAAGGCACCAGCTGTAATTGATGAAGGCATTCGTCCATTGGATGGTCAGTTTCACAAAGCTGCATCTTATTCCACCAATGATGACTCTGCCACACATGACTCTGCTAATGCACCTAAGTCCACTCCTCAAGCCACTGCTCCGCGCGTGATGACTGACCGTGAACTTTCGCTTAGTCTTCACCAGAAGATGGATCGAAATCACAAATGGGTTAAGCGTCAGTTTGGTTCACTTCTTCACAACATGACTGCCACACACAATGCAGTGAAGAAAAACCACTACTACCTCCATCAAGTCTTTGGTTGCACCTGGGCAATCCTGTCACATCTGTATGGTGAAGAAGATCTGAAGAACATGGGTCTTAATGAAGATTTTGACTGGTCTGCACCTCCACCGAAGAAATTCAAGAAGGTCAAGGTTCCTTCTCTGGTGGCCAGCTCATATTCTTCATCGCGCGACACTGATGAACATGAAGATTTGGACGACACTGCGGCAGGCCCTACATCAACAAACGACCCCAACAATGCTGGCGCTCCTTCATCAACATGATTATCTTCAGGGGCGTTAGTCCTCATTTTCGATCCTTTTGGTCATTCGATGACAAAGGGGGAGAAATATGAGTTAGTCTTCAAGCGGGTCTACTATATGGGCGTTTTTCTGCTAAGTTACAACTCTCGTTCTTCTGAAACTTTATTGGATCGAGTTGTAATCTTAAACCCGATGGTGCTCTGATACTTTTGATGCACTGTACTCTGATACTCTTGATGCACTATTCTACATGCTTATTCCTTGTTAATATTATTGCACGCATGCTGAATTTCATCAGGCACCATATTTCATCATGCGTTCCAAATTCTTCATATTATATGTTAAATGCGTGTATGAATTACAAGATATAGGGGGAGATCTCCATGATTCAACTCTTCAAGTGTGCATTGCTTCAAAAGTAAATTCCTCACTATGCACATCTTCAGGGGGAGTTCTTCTATATCTTGCAATCAAATTCCTCAATATCAGTATTTACACTTCATATGTTTATCCCCGTTGAAAGCTTAACCTATATTGTCATCAATCACCAAAAAGGGGGAGATTGTAAGTGCGTCTAGTGCCCCTTAGTGATTTTGGTGTATTGAAGACTTATAGGTTAAGGGACTAATGCGTGTGTGAGTGTACACAGGTCTATAAGTCTATGAGGAGTTTGATATTTACAGGAAAAGTCGACCCCTAAAAATGAATATCTTCGACTGAAGATTTTGGTATTTCTGAAGACTTTTATGAAGACTTTGAAAGTGAAGAAATTGGTGTGTCCGTGAAGACTTGATATTCATGCGAGAAATATGAAGCTTGAAGACTTCCGTTTTCATAGTTTTGTTTTTCTCTTTCTTGAGTCATAGGAAACACCGTACTGTTAAAGGGGGTCGAGGAAATACTAAGGAAAAATTTCCATGTGATGCTCAACTCAAATCCTACACCTACCAATCCCTTCGAGTGAAGCCATTGGAAATCTCATACAGTTCAGTCAATTTCGTCAGTGACAGAGACGAAGTTCTTCTGATCTTTGAGGAATTTGTCCTGACTGAGGAGTTAGGAATTCGCCAGTGCGGATTGCCTATACAGTGAGGAACATGATAGCCCTGAGGATTTTGCTACTCAAAATTCCGCCCGTTGTTGTGCTATGCGCCAGCTGTCCCAAAATATCTATCCACCTAATGGTCATGTCATTGAAGGGCATTTATGTCTTATCATGTCGGGCTGCTCCCTAGGCTATAAATAGCCGCCCCCTACAACCACTAGTGGTTGGCTGCTCCGAGAGAAACTGACACTTGTCATTTGAGAGCAACCCATCCTCCGAGGACTTTGAGCGAAAATCATCAAGTGAGGAAAAACCAAAAATCCAAAACCCAAACACCTACAAACCCCAAGTGATTGAGCATCACTGAAGAGATTGATCCTGAGTGGATCCGACGCTTGTTACCTTTGAAGACTGTGCTTCTTCCAGACGGTTAGGCGTCATGGTCTAGAGCATCCAAGAGGAATAGTGGATCGCCGAGTGACCAAGTTTGTGAAGGTTTGGAAGTCGCCCGAAGACTTACCACGAATGATTGGACGAGGTCTGTGTGACCTTAGTTCAAGGAGAATACGGTGAGGACTGGGTGTCTTGGACTAAGTGTCCTTGACTGGGTGTCCGGGACTGTGTGTCCTCGAGTTTAAATACTCAGCCGCTCCAACCAGACGTACAACTGAGACAACAGTTGGAACTGGTCTACCAAATCATTGTCTTCACCGAGCTTACTGGTTTTATTTCCTCAACTCTTTCATTTCCTCATAACTGTGTTGTATGTTTGTTCATATCTGTGTTTGAAGACTTTGACTGAAGACTTTCTCAATTTTCTCAGTTCAATTTCTCCAGTCTGTTTGTCTTCATCCTGAGTTATCCTGTGATTACGCTTCCTGTACTCTGTGCCTGTCTTCATTTCATCATGATGACTATGCTTGTATTTTGTTGTGTTTACTTTTGAGTATTATTCCGCTGCTAGTAGTTCTTCGCTAAGGAATTTCCTCACCAGCAAATTTCTCAGTGAAGAATTTCATAAAAAACGCCTATTCACCCCCCCCCCCTCTATTCGATATAACGCGCTTTCAGTAGCATCTGATAAACCCAAGTAAGTCGACACACAGCTCAGGTCAAGGACCTCGGGTCTAAGGACATTGCATATACATTGTTTGAGGCTAACAAATGACATAATTAAGCTCGTTGAGTCAAAAGGTGGGTTTGCTCAACTCACCCGAGTCAATATTGTCGGATTGGCATCACCATGCCAATGACTTGTGGGACACAATCATCAGTCAAGTTGTGCACAATACAACGATATGTGTGTCTCCATAACCTTGTAGACTAGGGACCATTAGAACAACATCATACCTTATATTTCACAACCAAATCACATATTTGGCGATACATATAATTGATGATGGTCATGGCAATATAAATAACTTATGAATACACCTAAATTTCTTTTATATTCGGTTTTCCGGAGGAGCTCCTCAGTCAAGCCAACATAATAGCTAAACACTCTCAGCTAATTACAAACAGAAACAAACTATGCAAATATCAATGTTTCAAATAGCGGGCTATGCCAAATAAGGGCGGCCCTCCAAATCAGCTATAGCGAGGCTATAGACCGCCATAACCGGCTATTTCATAAGTTTAGAGGGCTATGCCATATAGCGGCACCTGCTCAAACAACTATAGCCCCGCTATAGCCGGTATTTAAATTTTTGGTACATATTCCCTGATCAGGGCCTGCGGCAGGAGCTAATGTTAAAAATAAAAAATCTCACTTTTTTTAACAAGGGGAAGGCGCATGTTTCATGTTACCTCAAGTAGTATAAAGTACCACACAAAGTACATAGCCAGCTACTGTAATTAGCACACAACAAAATGTTGCTGAGTGATGGATGTCCAGAGCAAAAGACATGATGTGACTACCTGTAATTAGCTCCATCCATTCTGATGAATAAGAAGTATTTTGTTTCGTTAAGACAACAATTTGACCAACAATTACTCTTTTAATATTTGAATTATGTGATAACAAAGTATTTTTAAATATGAATCTAGTGACACAAATTTCATGTCATATAACTTTGTCTTTATAGAGTAATAATTAGTCAAATACATGTCTTAACTAAACAAAAATATGCCTTAGTTTTAGGAATGGAGTATGTTATATGCCTTCAGTAGTCGCTTAAGTTTCAGTCGTTCATGATTGACTAGTGACTTTCAGTATTCTTTTGAGAAGATATGAAAGACATCCTCCAATAGACTCGATATCAACAAAACAAGCATGCTGCCTTTGTACATGTCCATCGAAACTTGGCCTATTATTACTACATTGATCCATACCAAAATTGCCACACGAACATATCAGGCAGACATATATGTCTTCAAAATCACCTCTGCGATAAAAAAAAGGTTTCGTGACATTTGCTTAAATAACACCAAACGGACATATAGTGCCTCCACAGTAAACAGGGACTCTTGGGGCCTACTTATGCCGGTTTTGAAACGGCTACAGAGTAGAAATCAAGCAACCAGAATTACGGTTGCAGTTGCTGTCCAGAATTCATCATTAGACTGTCATAAAGAAAAATCATTGCAGTAGAGGTAGAAGGCAATAGAAAGTCCAGACAAGTGAATCTAGGTCGGATGATGCACAGCCTTGTCTAACGATGCACACTGAACAACTTAATGGCTTCAGCAGCAAATTCATACTGAAAATTCTGGCGACCACTTCATCAACACTTGCCCAAAAATCCAAGTTTCTTCTTCAGGGCATCTGAAAACTTGCTGGAGTAGTGAACTGACTTGATTACACCTTGCGCAGCTTGCAGAGAGATCTCACTACAATACTCGATGACCAAAGACTCTAACTTATGTGCACGTTCCAGTTCAGCCATTCCAACATCAGTAACGTTATGACACGCCCGAAGTATGAGATTACTCAAGCATGTGGTGTGCGCAATGAAGCGCATCCCAGCATCAGTTACCGCATGACACAATATAAGCTCGAGTGTTTCCAGATGTGGTGAGGATGAGACGGCCTTCATCCCCTCGTCATCAAAGAAGTTGGCGTTGTTTAGCACGAGAACACGAATTGGGCAGGACTGAATGAGTGTCAGAAAACCCTTCTATGTGAATCCTATTTCTGATGGCCAGTCATGGGAACACCGTGTAAATCTGAGGTCTACGGTCTGAAGCATAGGACAGTTGAGGGCTATAGCATAAAGGCTGTTATCAGTAAATGACGTCCTGGTTTCACAATAGCTGACATCACTAGAGTAGCGCTGCAGGTTGAGCCAAAGTAAGATGCTTTTAAGGTTGCTGCAGCTCCGAGATAATGCAATCATGTCATTGTCATTTAGGGCATGAACATACTCAAGGCAAAGCTTCTCCAATGCTTTACACTTCCCTAGAACAACACGAAGTCCTACTTCTGGCCAAGTTTTAATATGCGCCAACCTCAAATCCTTCAAACTCTCACAGCAGAAATCATATATATCCGTGTTGTGAGCATCGTATGAGGAGTCATAGACCATATCACCTAAAAGACGATCATCCATTCCTCTTTTCCTCTCAAACTCAAACTTCTGGAGCTTCATCCATCCTGAACCAAACTTTAGGAAGTCATGATGATTGAGTCCTTTGCAATTCTTCACTACAAGATCTTGCAACGATCCATCCCTACCAAGGTATTCGAGCCACTCTACACTGTCGATTTTCTCGCAATCAATAAGGTGGAGGGCAGATAGACTTGTGCAACCAACTGCAACCAAGAAAAGCCCAATTGATGTTATTTTTGGTGTGGAGTTCAGCCTGAGAGACACCAATTTCTTGCAGTGCGCTAAACAGCCAAGCCCAGAGTCTTCGATGTGTGAGCAAAAGCTTAAGGTGAGGTCAGTCAGCGAGGAACAGTGAGATGAAAACACAGAAAGGCCTTTGTTGTCCAACTGATTTCCATGTTCAGGTATCCAACCAGAGTAATCGATTTCCAATTTCTGCAAATTTGTGAACCTGGCGCACAATGATGTCAGTGCTTCTGTAGCAGTGCAAAGACCGGAACCAACACGGATAGCACCCCTTTGATTCCCCTCTATCTTGTAGAGCTGCTTTGACACAAGCGAAAGAGAATTCAGATCACTTGTGCTGGTGATCCTCTTGAGAATCTCTGTCACCAGAGCCTCCGGTAGGTCCTCCATTGAACAAATTCAGCTGTAGAAATCAGCTAATATATATCAAGGTTCAGAAAACAAGTGAAGAGCTGGACTCAAACATATGATATATCAGAACAATGCATGTCACGACGAAGATCACACTGGCAATAGACACTCATTACGAAGAATATACAGTACTGATGAAGTTTGAGCATTTTCTGTATCCGTCCAAAACTTATGTGTTCTTCAGTACATAGCACCTTATCTGTCTCTAGACTGTTAGAAAGGAAAAATGACGCTACATGTCACATCATTAAATTAAACTAGCACCATAAGTAGCAGAGAACTAACTAAGAGAATACTGCAAAGAAACGAGCTAGGATCGACGCAAGCAATTCCGCAAGAAGACCACGTGCTGAATTTGAACCAACTTGTTTGGAGGCACCTAATTAATAACATGAAAACCAGAGCATGCAAATTATAACTTGTAGCTCTTGCTTGGGCAAGAAAGAAAGTAGGGAAATCATTTTGCCACAGCCGATGAGTTCACAGGGTGCAATTATTAATAGATAACGCCAATCTAAATATCTAATATATGTTCAACTGGAAATAGTACTATCTGCTGCAACCCTGGCTAGTACTCCTACCTAGTTCCAAAATGCTTACTTTCTATACTACCCAGGAGGATGGTTTGACAACATTAACTAACTTTATTTATGGATGATACTACCAGTCGGGGTTTCCCTGTCAAGAAAGCGAATTGAAAAAATGCAGTGTACATGTCGAATCGGGGAACCAACGAACAGGGGAGGGATCAGGAGAAGCGGAAAACGGCGGTACCTTGAGCACGACCGGGAGATAGGAACACCGGCGATGGAGAATGGAGACCGTAGGAGAGGAGAGGAGGGTATCTCCGCCCCTGCTCCACCTCCGTCCGCGGTGGAGGAGAGTGCTTCTCTCCTTTGATTCGGATCGGAGAAGAGTGTAAACCCTAGCCCCGCTCGCATCGCATTTCGTCTCTTTTCCAGCGGAGGAAGCGGAGGAAGATGTCGGGCCGGCCTGTTCTGCAGCGAGCCGAGTCGAAAAGGCTTGCCCATACCCCGCAAAAAAAAAGCTTGCCCATGGGCCGGTCCGAGAGCCATGACCCATATGACCAGCTCTGGGTGCAACTCATTTACAAGTACGAATTCCCTCAAAAACAATTACAAGTATGAATTGTTTTTCCTTTTTTATAAATCTCAAAAATACATCTATCTCACAAATTTTATATAATCGTTTCAAAAAATAATTAAATTTTAAGGCAATGTAAAGTATGTCCATGTCCACAAAAACAATTTTTCATGTACTTATTAAAATATCTAGCAGTCTTTTTAAATGTTCATGTATGTGAAAAGAAATGTTCCATTGTATTTTCATAAACGTTCTTGTATGTAAAAATAAATGTTCATGTACATCAATAAGAATTACCTCATATTTCAGAAGGATTCTTACATGTGAAGGAAATATTCATTGATACGTCTCCAACGTATCTATAATTTTTTTGTTCCATGCTATTATATTATCAACCTATGCATTACTATGCTATTTTATATGATTTTTGGGACTAACCTATTAACCTAGAGCCCACTGCCAGTTTCTGTTTTTTTCTTGTTTTTAAGTATGGCAGAAAAGGAAAATTAAACGGAGTCCAATTGACCTGAAACTTCACGGAGATCATTTTTGGACCAGAAGAAGCCCACGGAGTACCGGAGGTGGGCCAGAAGAGCCTCGTGGGCCCCTCGTGGCTTCCCTGACCGACTTCTTTCGCCTATATATGTCCATATACCCTAAAAACATCGGGGATCACAATAGATCGGGAGTTCCGCCGCCAGAAGCCTCCGTAGCCACCGAAAACCAATCTAGACCCGTTCCGGCACCCTGCCGGAGGGAGGAATCCCTCTCCGGTGGCCATCTTCATCATCTCGGCGCTCTCCATGACGAGGAGGGAGTAGTTCACCCTCGGGGCTGAGGGTATGTACCAGTAGCTATGTGTTTGATCTCTCTCTCTCTCTCGTGTTCTTGAGGTGGTACGGTCTTGATGTATCATGAGCTTTGCTATTATAGTTGAATCTTATGATGTTTCTCCCCCTCTACTCTCTTGTGATGAATTGAGTTTTCCCTTTGAAGTTATCTTATCGGATTGAGTCTTTAAGGATTTGAGAACACTTATGTATGTCTTGCATGTGCTTATCTGTGGTGACAATGGGATATCACGTGATCCACTTGATGTATGTTTTGGTGATCAACATGCGAGTTTCGTGACCTCGTGAACTTATGCATAGGGGTTGGCACACGTTTTCGTCTTGACTCTTCGGTAGAAACTTTGGGGCACTCTTTGAAGTTCTTTGTGTTGGTTGAATAGATGAATCTGAGATTGTGTGATGCATATCGTATAATCATACCCATGGATACTTGAAGTGACATTGGTGAAGGAAATATGCCCTAGAGGTAATAATAATGTTATTATTTTATTTCCTTATATCATGATAAATGTTTATTATTCATGCTAGAATTGTATTATCTGGAAACATAATACTTGTGTGAATACATAGACAAACTAAACGTCACTAGTATGCCTCTACTTGACTAGCTCATTAATCAAAGATGGTTATGTTTCCTAACCATAGACATGTGTTGTCATTTGATTAACGGGATCACATTATTAGGAGAATGATGTGATTGACATGACCCATTCCATTAGCTTAGCACCCGATCGTTTAGTATGTTGCTATTGCTTTCTTCATGACTTATACATGTTCCTATGACTATGAGATTATGCAACTCCCGTTTGCCGGAGGAACACTTTGTGTGCTACCAAACGTCACAACGTAACTGGGTGATTATAAAGGAGCTCTACAGGTGTCTCCAAAGGTAAATGTTGGGTTGGCGTATTTCGAGATTAGGATTTGTCACTCCGATTGTCGGAGAGGTATCTCTGGGCCCTCTCGGTAATGCACATCACATAAGCCTTGCAAGCATTGCAACTAATGAGTTAGTTGCGAAATGATGTATTACGAAACGAGTAAAGAGACTTGCCGGTAACGAGATTGAACTAGGTATTGAGATACCGACGATCGAATCTCGGGCAAGTAACATACCGATGACAAAGGGAACAACGTATGTTATTATGCGGTCTAACCGATAAAGATCTTCGTAGAATATATAGGAGCCAATATGAGCATCCAGGTTCCGCTATTGGTTATTGACCGGAGACATGTCTCGGTCATGTCTACATTGTTCTCGAACCCGTAGGGTCCGCACGCTTAAGGTTTCGATGACAGTTATATTATGAGTTTATGAGTTTTGTTGTACCGAAGTTAGTTCGGAGTCTCGGATGTGATCACGGACATAACTAGGAGTCTCGAAATGGTCGAGACATAAAGATTGATATATTGGACGGCTATATTCGGACACCGGAAGTGTTCCGGGTGATTTCGGAGAAAACCGGAGTACCGGAGGGTTACCGGAACCCCCCCCCCCCGGGAGAAGTAATGGGCCATATGGGCCTTAGTGGAGAAAGAGAAGGGCAGCCAGGGTGGGCCGCGCGCCTCCTCCCCCCTGGTCCGAATTGGACTAGGAGAGGGGGGCGGCGCCCCCCTTTCCTTCTCCCTCCCCACTCCCCCCCTCCTAGTAGGAGTCCTACTCCTACTAGGAGGAGGACTCCTCCTTGGCGTGCCTATAGGGCCGGCCGGCCTCCTCCCCTTGCTCCTTTATATACGGGGGCAGGGGGCACCCCTAGACACACAAGTTGATCTTCGTGATCATTCTCTTAGCCGTGTGCGGTGCCCCCTTCCACCATAATCCTCAATAATATTGTAGCGGTGCTTAGGCGAAGCCCTGCGACGGTAGAACATCAAGATCGTCACCACGCCGTCGTGCTGACGGAACTCTTCCCTGACACTTTGCTGGATCGGAGTCCGGGGATCGTCATCGAGCTGAACGTGTGCTAGAACTCGGAGGTGCCGTAGTTTCGGTGCTTGATCGGTCGGGCCGTGAAGACGTACGACTACATCAACCGCGTTGTCATAATGCTTCCGCTGTCGGTCTACCAGGGTACGTAGATCACACTCTCCCCTCTCGTTGCTATGCATCACAATGATCTTGCGTGTGCGTAGGAATTTTTTTGAAATTACTTCGTTCCCCAACAGTGGTATCAGAGCCTAGGTTTTATGTGTTGATGTTATATGCATGAGTAGAACACAAGTGAGTTGTGGGCGATATAAGTCATACTGCTTACCAGCATGT